>NC_068416.1:26324293-26376793 GCF_023724105.1 Carassius gibelio | reverse complement strand
ATATTTTTTTTACATTTTCATTTTGTTTAAACTGAAGTGCTAAAATAACTAAAACCAAATAAACTAAAATGAATAAACAGACATAACGGAAATATTTATAAAATGACAAAAACAACAAAACTACTGAAAACTGACAATAAAATTGAATTTGTAAAAATGTTAAGAAAAACTGTAATAGTGTATCAGATACTAAAATCCATGCATTGAAATGTACAGATGCTTATAGATTCAGTGCAATAAAGTAAACACTTAAATGTATTTTAGATGTTTTCTTTGCACTAGTCTCAAAATTGCATTAAACAAATTAAACAAAATTGCAGTGTATGGAAAAAAAAGGATTTTCATGTAGTTTCTCGTCTTAAAGGTGAAGCATGTCGTTTCTGCACCATTAAGAACAACAAAAAAGTAAACTTAAGAGCCAAAATAAAATGCAGGAAAAAGCTTTCAGAGATTTCAGTCAGGAACACTCTCTATCAGAGTCAATTAGAGAATTATGGTGCAATCAATTTGCATTGGTCATATGAAGTTTAAATTTATGCATGCATTTATTTATGCATGGAATTTTTTAAATAATTATGCATAAAATATGCATTAAATGTATTATAATTTTAAATGAATGCATTTTCTGTACTGTAAAAGAATAGCAATAAAGTTACTAACCATTTCCCAGCATTCCCAGTGAAAGCATAAGTGCACAGTCAAGCCACAAATAACTGACTATATATATATATATATATATATATATATATATATATATATATATATATATATATATATATATATATATATATATATATATATATATATATAGTGCTGTCAAATGATTAATCGCGATTAATTGCATCCTAAGTAAAAGTTTTTCTTTACATTTCATATGTGTGCTGTGTATATATATATATATATATATACACACATACAGTATATATACACATACAGTATATATATTTTGAAAATATTTAAATGTATACATTTATAATCATATTCTTATATTTTATATTATATATAAATATATTTAACTTATAAACATACCATATTTTCCTTAAATATATGCATGCATGAGTTTGTATTTATACAGTATATACATAATACATATACACAGTATACACACATACTGTATATTATGTAAACAAAAACCTTTATTTTGGATGCAATTAATCACGATTAATAGTTTGACACCACTAATATATATATATATATATATATATATATATAAATTTAGTGATTTTAACATTAAATTGATCATTTTATTGAACTTGATTTTTTGGCCCACACTTGAAACAAGCCTTTGATTTCATTGTGAAATTGATGTATGATGATCTAATGCAATATTTAACAAACTACTGTTAAGCAACTGAATGCATCATTTTGACAGTTGCAATGTTGCATGTCATGATAAATAAATCTGTCGCTAATTTTATGCATATATGCATCAAATGCTGTAAATGATCTTTTTGGATAACTATGCATGTGCTAAATAAATTCTAGCATAGACATTTTGTTCCTTTGAATAAGTATTGGATCACTAATTGCATCAGCAGGATTATCCCACATCCTACTACGTCTGATATAATAAAAACAGAACTGAACCGCTCTGAGAGACACACTCGCTCTCAGTCAGGCAGACGTCTTCTCTTTTCAAGCACTTCTGCAGTGTCACAGTTGTTTTAACATCCTGGCACAGACCCAACACTTAAGAGCAGAGAGAGTGAGCGAGAGAGAGAGAGAGAGAGAGCGAGAGGGTTTTATTGCTAATTGAATTTCAGCGTGGTCTCCTGTCCTTGCAGCAGAGCAGTGACTCCAGACTCAGTCACTGCAGTCCGTCTCAAACAGAGGTCAAAGGTCACACCGACTGACCACAAATTAAGAGCATGTTCAAAAATAGCTATGCACTACTAATTCATCTTCAACTGTGCTGAATTTATATGATCATTTATTTACATTGATATATTTGTTTGTTTCATTTATTCTCTGTTAAGATTATAATTATTATATTTTTTCATCCATTTCTGATGCTTGCTTGGTTTACGTGGTGATAATTAGATTAGATGTATCGATATAAGCTAGCAAATAATGGTTACTATAATAATGAATTAGTCATTATTATATTTAGGTCAAGATTAAGAACATATTATAAAATGTTATAAATTGATTAAACGTTATAATGTTACAAAAGATTTCTACCTCAAATGATGGATGTGTATAAATATAATAATTATAAAGAGAGACAAAATATTCAATTCTAAGTAGATTTTATAAAGCTGTTGATTGATATTATTAATACAAAATAATTAAAATATTTATTTCATTTAAATAATTTTAATTACATTGCTGTTTAAAACATTTGGGGTCAATGAAAGAAGGAAAGAGAGAAAGAAAGGAAGGAAGGAAGGAAGAAATAAAGAAAGAAAGAAAGAAAGAAAGGAAGGAAGGAAGGAAGAAAGAAAGAAAGGAAGGAAGACAGGAAGGAAGAAAGGAAGGAAGGAAGAAATAAAGAAAGGAAGGGAGGAAGGAAGAAAGGAAGGAAGGAAGGAAGGAAGAAAGAAAGGAAGGAAGGAAGGAAGGGAGGGAGGGAGGGAGGAAGGAAGGAAGGAAGAAAGGAAGAAAGAAAGAAAGGAAGGAAGGAAGGGAGGAAGGAAAACAGAAAGGAAGGAAGGAAGGAAGAAAGGAAGAAAGAAAGAAAAAGAAAAGAAAATAGATTTATTAAGCATGCATTAAACTGATCAAATGAGACATGAAAGACAATTATGTATGTCACAAAATATTTCTGTTTCAAATAAATGCAGTTCTTTGAACTTTCTAATCATCTGTGAATCCTAAAAAATGAAATGTGTCACAGTTTCCTCAAAATATTGTGCAGGACAGCTGTTTTCAACATTGATAATCAGAAATGTTTCTTGAGCAGTAAATCAGTTATTAGACTGATTTCTGAAGATCATGTGACACTGAAGACTGGAGGAATGATGCTGAGAAATATAATATGTCATAATTTCTCTGCAGGATTGGTGGTGCGGTTCCCATCGTGTTCTCGTACTTTGCAGAGTTTCTGGCCCGTGAGAAGCGCGGTGAACACCTGAGCTGGCTCTGCATGTTCTGGATGGTGGGGGGGATCTACGCCTCGGCCATGGCCTGGGCCATCATCCCACACTACGGTGAGTGACAGCTCTGCTTCTGCTGGACATCACTGATCACTTCACATTCATCAACCACAGCGGCTACAGCTTAGTTTGCATTTACATATGAGTAAATAAAGAATCATATACTGTACTTGTGCACGCAGAATGCACATATAGATTTTTGGTGGTGTTTTAATGCGTTTAAATGGTTGATAGGGTGTTCTGAGAGGTTGCTAAGTAGCATTTTGCTGTAAATAGTTTTAAATAACATACATTTAATTAATGCATATATCAAAACTTAATCTATATTTTATTATTTTATGTTATCATTTGGACAACTTTAAAGATGATTTTCTTAGTATTTAGATTTTTTGGCATCCTCAGATTCCAGATTTTTAAATAGTTTTGTATATATATATATATATATATATATATATATATATATATATATATATATATATATATATATATATATATATATATATATATATTCAAAATCATATTTTTTCATTGTTTATTCCAATTAATCTCAATATAACTGCAGTCGAGTTATTTTGATTATTTAAAAAATAACAAAAAAAAAATACAGTTATCTAAAACAATAAAACATGATAATATAAAAAAAACATTAATTTTGGAAATAAAAAAACGAGTAATCTTTTCTTGCAAATAAACTCTCTTATATTATGTATATTTATATGTTTATGTAAATATATAATTCTGTATGTGTATATATACATAATGTAAATATATTTTAAAATGTAATACAATTGATATATATATATATATATATATATATATATATATATATATATATATATAGATATAATGTTTTATATATAAAAACACATGCATTTAAAGATATAAATAATGTAAATTAAAATTAAATTAAATTAAAAATAAATCTATATAAAATAATGTGAATGTATTTATGTATTAATATATATTTTCTTGATCTAAGAAAACTATGTATACAGTATAAATTATACATGTATTAATAGTACTTATGATGTAGCTTTTTAAAGAAAATATAAAGATATATATTAATAATGTACATTTTTAGTATTATAAATAATGTAAATACATTATATTTTATTACATTTTGTAAAATGTTTACTTTATTATATTATTATTTAATATTTATAATATAATATAATATAATATAATATAATATAATATAATATAATATAATATAATATAATATAATATAATATAATATTGTTTTGGTTCAGTGGTTGATTCTAGATGGTTTCTTCCTGTAAATCATTATGTATTTTAATAACACATGAGATGGTGCTATCCTCTAGCAGATAATATTACACATCGACACCGAACATGATGCAGTTTGTGCAGAATGAGACAAATGTTTGTGCTGATTGCACATAACTGATCCTGCGGGAGGGAGCCTGTGTGTCCTTCATCATCTCATTAGGAGCGGAGGATGATGGGTGTTTTTCGGTGGGAGAGTGTAAACAGGAGCAGAAATAACGGCGCTGCAGCTCCTCTGCGAGATACTGTGTGTAATTGAGGTCAATTGATTAGCGTCTCTTGTTTTAGCACTGTTTTTAGTGGTCAGGAGGCAGCGGTGTGTGTCCAAACGGTTCTGCCGCAATGACTCCATCACTGCAGGAGCACAGCGAGAGGCAGGTGAAGGACTTTAGTGCCCGTGAAACTGCTGTAGTGTGTGTGTGTGTGTGTGTGTTCTGCACTTGGCAAACACAAAGTTGGTTAAAATTTTAGACACAATCTCCAACTTTTGTTCTCTGGTGTGTTTCTGTAGAACACACTCCATTACACACATAATCTATATAATGAGCTTCTCTATGGTGACTGATAAACACAAACCCACGGGGTTGTTCCTCACACACACACACACACACACACACAGTGCTGTGCTGCAGTCCTGTAGTGAGTGTTTTTCCTACAGAAATGTCTTGAGATGAACATGATACATTTAAAGGAGACTTAAGAGCACTCGAAGGCAGCTTTGACTCCTAGTTTCCAGTGTGCTCTCGCTGGGACACTGTTTTTGTGATCTTTTATGTTGTTTAGGATGGATAGCATACAGATGGAGTGAGAGTAAATGAGCAGCTTTAAGGATGTAAAATGTTTACATGTATGTGTGTTAATTTTTTTATAAAGAATATATATACATATTCTTACATTACATTCTTGCATATTAATTTACATTTTTTTATATGTGTGTGTGTGCATATATATATATATATATACAGTACAGACCAAAAGTTTGGAAACATTACTATTTTAATGTTTTTGAAAGAAGTTTCTTCTGCTCATCAAGCCTGCATTTATTTGATCAAAAATACAGAAAAAACTTTAATATTGTGATATATTATTACAATTTAAAATAATTGTTTTTAAATGTATTATACTTTAAATGATCATTTATTTCTGTGATGCAAAGCTGAATTTTTAGGATCATTATCACATGATCCTTTAGAAATCATTCTAATATGATGATTCATTATCAAAGTTGGAAACAGTTCTGCTGCTAAATATTTTTTCAGAACATGTGATACTTTTTTAGGATATTTTGATGAATAAAAAAGAATAAAGAAAAGAAAAGAAGCTAAGTTTTAAAAATATAAATATTTTGTAATAACAATATACACTACTGGTCAGTAATTTATTTTTCTTTCTATGCTGAAAATTCAGCTTTGCATCACAGGAATAAATTATTTTTTTAAAGTATATTCAAATAGAAAACTATTATTTTAAGTTGTAATAATATTTCACAATATTACTGTTTTTTTTTTTTTTGTATTTTTGATCAAATAAATGCAGGCTCGATGAGCAAAAGAAACTTCTTTCAAAAACATTAAATAGTATGTTTCAAACTTTTGGTCTGTACTAATATATATATATATATATATATATATATATATATATATATATATATATATATATATATATATATATATATATATATATATATATATATATATACATATACACACACACACATAAAAATATGATATATATATATATATATATATATATATATATATATATACAAATATTTTATTATTATTATTTTACTTTTTTCATTTATTTCTTACTACTGTAAAACATGAAAAAAAATTGACATTTTTTTACATTTTCATTTAGCATGCATTTATTTATTTTTTTGGAGGTTACAAGTAGAAAAACTTTTGACACACATGAGAAAGTCATCTTCAGAAATCTCTTAATATGTTGCACAAATCATATCCACTACTTCTAAGTTGCTTTTCTGTGAACATCCTGCTGAAGGCTCTGAAGTGACACGAGAGAAACAGAATCTTCCTTTAAGGCATGTTTTCTGCTCTAAGGCCTTTCTGTCCTCTAAGGCATCTTCATTTGTACTCTCCATTGCCCTGCAGCTGTCCTGTAAGCATCACGCTCGGCTCCATCGCTCACTGTTTCTCTGAGTCTGAATCAAACACACACACACACACACACACACACACACACACACACCATATGGTGCCGCTAGACATTCTGCGCAGCGTCAGAGAACAGCAGCCATGTGGAAAATGATACCAACTTTAATGATTATTTTTCAGTGAGAGTGTTTTTCAGCAGTATTACTCCTGCAGGCATTCTTAATAGACTCCTCTTCACACACACACATACACACACACACACACACACATATATACCCAAACAAACTTATTCACTGTGAAATTCAGTCTCAGAGGCTTCTCAAAGGCTTTTGTGGAAACCACTTGCGTACTGAACCGCATTTGCTTGTGTTACAAACAAAACCAAAAAATGCCATGGTACTGTTCAGGAAATAAAACATACAAATATTCCATTGCATCAAGTTAATGAAATCTAACGAATTCAAAAAACTTCAGCTACAGTTGTTGCCAAGGCAATATTTCACATTTTTAAAAACCACTTACTGTAATCACTTAAAAATAACCAAAACATAGTAAAACTTAATTAAACAATATAGGCATTTAAAAAAGAAAATAAATGAAAAAATAATAATAATAATACAAATGGCAAAACCACAACAACATTACAAAAGATTTGGCTAGAAATAAAATTAAAACATAAAAATAAAATGTAATTTAAATATTTTATTAAAAATTGTAGTATTATATCAATGATGCATTTAAAAAGTATGGCATTTTGGACATACGTTTTTCTTGGGGATGTTTATATGGTAATACAATGCGTTTAATGGCATCACCATTGAAACATTGGAACATTGAAACATTGGAACATTGAACATATCAAAGTATAATAATATTATGAGACCATCATTTTACGAGTAATGCCATTTTATTTATTTTTTGTCGTAGATGTCTTTTGCCTGTAAATTATACATAAATAAATAATAATAATAATAATAATAAATAGTCTCAATACATTTCAAACAACAGGTCAAAGTTGAATGACACGAGTAACACAGAACAAGCACATTTGCAACAAACATTCATTTTCCTAAAAAAAAAGTGTAAGTGGCTTTGGGCATTTACATTTCTTCTCTTCTAACATTCAACAGGTTGAGGTCACTAAGAGTTGTAATGTTTCTGAAAGAAGTCACTTCTGCTCACCAGGGATGCATTTATTTAAAGGGGGGGTGAAATGCTTGTTTTCACTCAATATCCTGTTAATCTTGAGTACCTATAGAGTAGTACTGCATCCTTCATAACTCCAAAAAGTCTTTTGTTTTATTATATTCATAAGAGAAAGATAGTCTGTACCGATTTTTCCCGGAAAAACACGACCGGCTGGAGGCGTGACGTGTGGGCGGAGCTAAAGAATCACGAGCGCCAGTAGTCTTTTGTGTTGAGAGCGTTTGGAAGCTGTGACATTACCGTGAGGAAAAAACCATCATCCAAAACAAACCATGGCTTACAGTCAGATTCAGCGTATATTTATCAGATCCAGAGGCTGAAATGTAACAAGAGCAGCATCAGCAAAGGCCTCTCTATGTGGTATGTACTGAAACTGTATATATTTGCTTAGCGGTTTTGGAAAATGACTAAGTTTCACTTTATGTCGTCTTTTTTTTTTATTTATTTTTTTAAGCTGTACATGTGGAAAGTGCAGTTTGATGACAACATCGCATGTTGTTTACTTGATGTGCTTATGCGCCGATAGCTAAGTTAACAACACAGAGATATTTGAAGCAGTTTTACTCACCGCCTGCAGTTCCAACACACGATCGTGACCCTTTTTCGTTGGGACTGCATTATCCTTAAGAAATAAACGGCGTAAAACTGGGCCTTGTTTGTAAAACAAGCATCTTCGAAATGCAGGGAACAAACACAAACACTTGCACAACTCTGTTGATGCTCTGTAAAAATAAACTCCATCCACTGGTCCCTTAATGCTGTTTTTCTTTTGGTAATCTGTGCAGGGTTGTCTTGCCCTGGCAACCAAAATCACACTTCTTTTGTGACATTTGGCGTCGCTCTCGCTCTGATCAGTGAAGTCTGTTGTGCTCTCAGTGCTCTGCTATACGGGAGCGCGTGCTCTTCCGGCAGAAGTGCGTCAGGACCCATATAAGGAAATTCCGCTCCATCTAACGTCACACAGAGCCATACTCGAAAAAAACTTTCCGAAACTTGTGACAAACCGGAAGAGGTTTTTTTGGAACAAAAATACTCCTTCAAACTTACAAATTAATTTTTGAAACTTTGTCCATGTTTAGCATGGGAATCCAACTCTTTAACAGTGTAAAAAACTCAGTATGCATGAAATAGCATTTCACCCCCCCTTTAATGAAAAATACAGTAAAAACAGTAATACTATGAAATGTTATTACTATTTAAAATATAAGTGAGTATATATTAAAATGAAATGTATTCCTGTGCATCATTACTCCAGTGTTCAATGTTGGTGAATGTTTATGGTTGTTAACTGCTGTGTGTGTGTGTGTGTGTGTGTGTAGGCTGGAGTTTCAGCATGGGTTCAGCGTATCAGTTCCACAGCTGGCGTGTGTTTGTGGTCGTCTGCGCTCTGCCCTGCGTCTCTGCGGTTGTGGCGCTCACATTCATGCCAGAGAGTCCACGCTTCTACCTGGAGGTAACGAGTGTGTGTGCGTGTGTGTGTGTGTGCGCGCGTGTGTGTGTGTGTATAGGCTGGAGGCGTTCGTGCGTGAAATTGTTATTTTACTATCATTATTATTATTATTATTATCATTGTTGTTGTTGTTTTTATTAATATATTTTATTTATTATATAATTTTTTATTATACATTTTTTATATTTTGTAAATATATTTTTTTATATTTTAGTTCTAAAGTGTAAAATTTTTAAATAGTTTTATAATTTTATATTAATTTAAGTTCGTGTTTTGGTGATTTTGTTGTGGGTTTTAAAAAGTCATTTTTGTTGTGAAAAATTATTCCAATTTAAAGAATATATTTTCAAATGTAACTTATTCCTGTGATGGCAAATTGTTTGTATTGTTTAAACTGTTGATTGTTTACATCATCGCAGAATGTAACTCTATTATCATCAAGGTCTAATCTGATGAACTTGACAATGAGATATAATGATACTGAGATATTATAAACATGACGTTTATAATTTTCTGTAAAGCTGCTTTGAAACGATGTGTATTGTGAGAAGTGCTGTGTACATAAGCTTGACTTGCCTTTATGTGTTTTCTCTCATGTCCAGATAGGAAAGCACGACGAGGCGTGGATGGTTCTCAAACAGATTCATGACACAAACATGCGTGCGCGCGGCGAGCCAGAGAAAGTCTTTACTGTGAGTCACACACACCAGTCAGCCAGAGCTAACCAGCTTGACCTCTTGACCCCACTCACTCAAACTGCGCTGGTCATGTGACGTCTCTCTGTCTCCCCCTGCAGGTGAACCGTATAAAGATCCCCAGGCAGCTGGACGAGCTGGTGGAGATGCAGTCGGAGTCGGCTAACCCCGTGGCCAAAGTCTTCTTCAGGATCAAGAGCGAACTGCGTGGAGTGAGTGAACAACCCCTCAGATCTCCTGTAGATCCCTCACATCTTAGGCTATTTACAATACTGTTCGAAAGTTTGAGGTCAGTAAGATTTTTCACCAAAGCTGCATTTATTTGATCAAAATTTCAGTAAAAACTATAATATTGTGAAATATTATTACAATTTAAGAATAGCTATTTTCTACGTAAATCTCTGTTAAAATGTAATTTATTTCTGTGATGCACAGCTGTATTTTCAGCATCATTCCTCCGGTCTTCAGTGTCACATGATCTTCAGAAATCATTCTCATATGATGATTTACTGCTCAACAAAACTTCCTGTTGTTGTTTTTATAATAGTAATTAATATTATTACAGAAAGTTTAAAAGAAAAAACATTATTAGAAACAGAAATTTTGTAACAATGTAAAAATCCTCAAACTCTTGTGACCCCAAACTTTTGAATGGTAATATATATATTAATAATATAATATAATATATATATCTATATATATATATATATCTATATATATAGATATATAGATATATATATTAGTGCCGTCAAATGATTATTCATGATTAGTCGCATACAAAATAAAAGTTTTTGTTTCAATAATATATGTGTGTGTACAGTGCACATTTATTATGTATATATAAATATACACACATAAAGTTTATATTTTGTAAATATATACATGTATATATTTATATATACATTTATATATATTGAAATGTAAGTCGCTTTAGAAATGAGAATTATGATGAAGAAATGAGATAGCAAGAGGTAGATTTATTTAAAATATTGCTTAAAGAACATCTATTTTATATTTTAAATATTTTAATCCTATTTAAGATTTTTTCAAAACTCATTGTGTATATCCATTATATACAATCGAAAAAAATAACAATTATTTATATATATATATATATATATATATATATATATATATATATATATATATATATATATAATATTTATTTATTTATTTTATTTTTTCTTGTACTGTACTTTTCTTGTTTGGCCACAAAGAGAGATTTGGATCTTAGAGCAAAATCTCAGTGCTGACATTGAACACAGAAAAAAGATTTGCAACTTGAAACCGTTTGCATAAACGCGTCTCGTTTCAGATGAATAAGTCCCTCTAAAGTTCAGCTGGGACTCAGACGCACCAAATGTTCTGCTGATTCATCTTTGCCTTTGCATTTCTTAATGCTGTGATGAAATCAGATCCCATTATACGCAGGTGTTTTATTAGCACTTTATGCATTAGTTTGACTCTGTGTGTGTGTGTGTGTGTGTGTGTGCAGATCTGGCTGACGTTCCTGAAGTGCTGGGATTACCCCGTCAGAGACAACACTATAAAGTTGGCCGTGGTTTGGTTCTCTCTGTCGTTCGGGTGAGACTGTTTGGCTTTAATATCTGCGCCTGATTGGCTTGACCGACCCCTGATTCATTACCCCTGTAGTTACACACATTATCACCCAGCGGAGCCGTGATTATAGTAATCACACATTGTTTGCATGCCATTTAGAGAACAGTATCATCAGATTCTATTCTATTCTATTCTATTCTATTCTATTCTATTTGGCCTTGTTCCAATCAGTAGACACTGTTTTTCTTCCTCTCAATCTCTGTCTGCTGCTTTCTGGCACAGTAATGAAGTGTTGTCCCTATAATCACTGTGTCTTAAGTGCCTGCGGTGGTTAGGCCCAGGGGTGGAGCTGCATGAGGGGGACCAGTCACTGTTTAATTACTGTATTTATTGGAACTTAAGGCTGGATGGATGGGCTCAGAGACAGAGCTCTGCAGGAAGCCTTATGTCCACACTCATGTGTAAAAGCCTTGTTTACTCATGAAATTATACTAAATCCTCTGACCTGGCTTTTCTGAGACATTTTCTCTTCTATTCCAGCTTAAGTTGTGTTTTAATTTTTAAAAATATCCAGTAAACATTTGAATTCAAATTGATATTAATAGTCCAATTTGATAAAGAATCCGCAGTTTTGATTAATGAACTATATAACTGGCAGAAGAATTGTTTATTAGAAATATTTGCTAATAGTCCTTATCATAATTATTCATTATAAGTGTATACTAAGTATACTTAGTGTTTTCATACTGATTTAAATACACCCACTAAACCCTAATAATATTTATTACAATTTTGGATTAGATTTAACAAAACCCCTAACTTAAGTCAAATCACTGTAAAACTTGGCTTATTGCTTTATTTATATTCCATTCAATTTCTCTTTTCTTGTCTTATTTCCACCTTGGTATCTTGTGGTTTTAGTCTTAATAAAGCTGTATAATAAATTCACCCACACACACACACACACTCGGTCTAATTAAAGAGTGAACAGATGCCTCTATCACTGCTCTCTGTCAGACTGAAGGCCACCGCTGAGGAGCAGAAATTAATTAACTAAGCGCCAGTGTCACCACCTGTGTCACACACACACACACACACACACACACACACACCTCAGCCGTTTTCAGTCCCTGTTAGTCACTCGGACGTCACCCGTCAGCGCTCTGATGATGTCACTTCCTGCGCAGGTACTACGGTCTGTCTGTCTGGTTCCCTGACGTCATAAAGCACCTGCAGGCGGACGAGTACGCGTCCCGTGTGAAGATCCACAACAACGAGACAATCGAAGATTTCACCTTTAATTTCACCCTGGAGAACCAGATCCATAAAAACGGAGTGTTTATTAACGACAGGTCAGTCTGTGTGGGACAGTATGTCTGTGTTCTCATATTAAAGATCATATTCTGCATTTTATATCTTGAATTCCTCGTATTATCTCCTATGTCATCATTTAGTTTTTGATTACTGTTTCCCACCCGCCTTAGAATTAAACAGGCTGTTTTTCTGCTGTGTTATTATGATAAAATTATCCTTTTTTGCATTATAAACATATGACAATTCTGACATTTTTTTAATTTATTTAGAATTCTGCATTTACTTCATGCAATTTTTACTTTTTCCTTGGAACTGAGTTTTATATCTCACAACGATAATTTTTTCAACAATTCTTAGTTTATATTAATTTTTGCTATTCTCACTGTTTTTCTTAGAATCCTAAATTAAAATCTTCGGAATTCTGAGTTTAAACATTGCAATTCGGACCGTTTTGGGAATTCTGAGTTTACATCTTGGAATAGTTGCGATTCTTTTTTTTCTTTGAATTCTAAGTCTAAATCCCACAATTCTTGCTTTCTTTTTTGAAGAATTTGTTATAGCCACAAAAAAAAAAAAAGGTAACCGTGACATTTTATCTTACAATTCGTCATTTCAGACTTTTCTTCTCAGAACTGCGAGTTAATTTAAAAAAGACAGAATTAAAAGAAAAGGTAGAATGGTGAGATGAAAAGTTGTCATTCTTTATTATTTCATGGCGAAATAAGGTTACATATGGTTTTCATTGAATTATTCGGGAACAATTCAGTTCTGCATGTAAATGTGGGTGGTCATATGTTAATGAGCTCATGATCGAATGCCATAATCGTTTTCCTGGGGGTTTATTTTCAGTAAATAAAGCTGGCACTGGGTGGTTTTGGGTTGTGAATGTTAGAAATCAAGCTCTTATTTCAAAAGAGCAAGAAGAGTCAGGTTTCCCCTGGATATAAAAGTGAGATTGCACACACCAATGAACTCTGAGAGGTCTCTCCATGTTCTCATCTTATCTACTTCAGCTGAAATAAAGTCCTGAAACTAAACATGTGTTTGCAGTAGGGATGAGCAGAAGTAGAGCCGATCTTTAGCTGCGGTTAATGCTGGTCATAACGTTTATGTTCTGTGTGTGTGTGTGTGTGTGTGTGTGTTATTGTCCTCAGCGGTCTGATCTCTCTCTCATAAATAACATCCCGCCGTTGAGGTAATGTCTCATCCAGACGCAGGGCCAGGAAATTAAAACGCCCTTATCTCTTCTCTCCTCTGATTCTTTCTCTTCCTTTTTGTTTATGATCTCCTTCCGCTGCTCCTCTTCCCTCATCCCTCTATCCTGGAGATGAAGCTCTTATCGTGTTGTTCGGCTCCTGTGATGCTCATTTATGAGCAGATGAGATCAGACTCCACACACACACAAATGCATCATAATGACAGAACTCACTAGATTATGGAAACAACTGGATGGAGAAACATTTGAGAAGGAGGAAACTTCAGCAAACATCTCCAGCTGACCTCCATTTAATCTAACTGTTATTCAAGAGAAGCATGTGAGATGTAAAAGACGTTTGATTTTGATTTTCTTATTTGTGGCAAATGTCAGATTGAGCTGATCTTAAATATTCTTTCTCAGTACTATTCGAATGTTTGATGTGGCTGAACGCTGTTCATTGAGCTGGCTAGTTGTGTCCTGACCAGTCCTGTCCTTTATTTCAGGTTCATTGGCATGAAGTTTAAGTCTGTGAGTTTCATCGACTCCACCTTTCAGAGCTGTTACTTTGAGGACGTCAGCTCCATCGGTTCTTTCTTCAAGAACTGCACCATCATAGAAGCCTTCTTCTATAATACAGGTACGAGTGTGTTGAAATCGACTAACAGTTCCTAATTGTGTGTGTGTGTGTGTGTGTGCATATCAGGACACAACTCTGTATAATGACATGGGTATGACACAGGTATTACAAGGAGAGGGTGACTTATGAGGACATAACCCATGTCCCCATTTTTCAAAACACTTATAAATCATACAGAATGAGTTTTTTTGAGAAAGTAAAAATGCACAAAGTTTCCTGTGAGGGTTAGGTTTAGGTGTAGGGTTGGTGAAGGGCCATAGAATATACCGTTTCTACAGAATAAAAACCATTACACCTATGGGATGAACACACTTTTCACAAAAATAAATGTGTGTGTGTGTGTGTGTGTGTTTGAGAGGGCAGAAGTTAACTGGCTGATGGAAACTCAGTGCACTCTGATTGGCTCATGGGGAGTATAAAGTGTGACTGGCCCATCGACACGGTGGACAGTTCGATCTTATTTATTTGGGGCATGAAACTCTGCCATTTTTCCATTTTAGCAAGAGAAAAGAAAAAAGAAAAAAGAATGGAAAGAGCTCTTTGTTGTAGTGGGCTCAGTGGGAGATCTGTAGGTATCAGTGATGTGAACGAGAGCTTCACTGACTCACAGTGCGATGTTTGATGTTTAAATATCTCACTGCAGCTCACCAGCGACGAGAAACCACAGACTTTGAAGTTGAAATTGATTCTGATTTATATGCATTTGTAGGCAAAAAGACAAGCAGATGCATTAGATGAAAAACAGGATGAAAGATAAAAGCAGAGGGCAATGATTATATGAAGAAGACCTGAAATAGCCACAATAACAGCTGAACAATGATTTTACCCAGAATCCCTCAAGCATGAGAGCATTATGGAGCTCAAGGGTTCAGTCAGTGACATGCATTATCTATATAAAGCAAATCATTTAGTCATAGATATGTTTAAACATCGCAAGACACACTTATGCATGTGTAGAAGTCTGTGTAGTTTCACATTTTTGCTGATCTAATTGTTAAATTCCTAGTGAATGGCTTCACGGTCTATAATCCTGAAGAGAGATCGACTGAAAGACACTGTTACAATAGAAACAATTTTTTTTATTATTATAATTATAAAAATTTTAAGGATTGGAACTCAATTTAAGAATGTTTTGATTTTAGTAAAAGTTAAATTCTGTGAGTTTGAATTATGGAGCTTGTTTGAAGTTGCTGATGTTGATATATGTGTGTGTGTGTGTGTGTGTGTGAGAGAGAGAGAGAGAGAGAGGTGGGGTCATTTCAGGGTCTGGCTGACTCAGGAAAAGCCACCTTACACACTTCCACAAACTTCACAACTCAGCATAACAAACAGACGGCAGAGAAAGAGCAGAGGCCTCATGGGAAATTGAGTTCATGTCTCTAATGAAACCTTGCTACGGAAATTAAATGAGCTGGGAATGAGTTCCGAGTGAAAGTGTGAGAGAGCTGGAGATCCGCTGCTCACGCTCAAACTCACTGATAGGTTTTCAGAGGTTAAACTCCCTAAAGACCTTCCTGTGTGAAAGAGACCGAATGTAGTTCAAACTGTAACCAGAGGGGGGCAGTACAGACAATGTCTGTCTGTCTGTCTGTCATCTGTCTGTCTGTCTGTCTGTCATCTGTCTGTATGTCTGTCTGTATGTCTGTCTTTATGTCTGTTGTTCTGTCTGTCTGTCTTTCTGTTATCTGTCGTCTGTCTGTATGTCTGTCTTTCTGTCTGTTGTTCTGTCTGTCTGTCTGTCTGTCTGTATGTCTGTCTTTCTGTCTGTTGTTCTGTCTGTCTGTCTGTCTGTCTGTCTGTCTGTCTGTCTGTCTGTCTGTATGTCTGTCTTTCTGTCTGTTGTTCTGTCTGTCTGTCTGTCGTATGTCTGTATATCTTTCTGTCTGTCTGTCTTTCTGTCTGTTGTTCTAATTGTGTCTACCTGTCTGTTATCTATCTATCTGTCGATCGGTCGTTCTTTCGTTCTGTCTGTCATTCTGTCTGTCTGTCTGTCATTCTACTTGTGTCTACCTGTCTGTTATCTTTCTGTCTGTCTGTCTGTATATCTTTCTGTCTGTCTGTCTTTCTGTCTGTTGCTCTGTCTGTCATTCTAATTTTGTTTACATGTCTGTTATCTATCTATCTATCTATCTATCTATCTATCTATCTATCTATCTATCTATCTATCTATCTATCTATCTATCTATCTATCTATCTATCTATCTATCTATCTATCTATCTATCTATCTATCTATCTATCTATCTGTTGTTCTGTCCGTCTGTCATCTGTCTGTCTGTCTATCTATTGTTTGTATGTCTTCATTGTACAGCACTTTGTTATTTTCTGTAGGTTTTTAAATCATTTTAAATCCTTTAAATCATAAGAAGAAAAAAAAAATGTTTGAATGGATTTGTAAGTTGAGCATCTGTCAAGTAACTCATAGTCTCCCGTCTGTCTTGTTCAGATATTGATGACTCGAAATTCATCAGTTCCTCTTTGATCAACTCCACGTTTGCGCACAACAAGACCGGCTGTCAGATGACGTTTGATGATGACTACAGCGCGTACTGGGTGTATTTCATCAACTTCCTCGGCACACTAGCCGTTTTGCCAGGCAACATAGTCTCCGCCCTCCTCATGGATAAAGTGGGCCGTTTGAGCATGTTAGGTTGGTCACTTCACCAGATTCACCAAATACTAAGTGAAATAAACTCATCTGATATCATTTTGTTGACTGTGTGTTTTTTGTGTTCAGGCGGCTCGATGGTGTTGTCCGGCATCAGTTGTTTCTTTCTGTGGTTCGGCACTAGTGAGTCCATGATGATAGCAATGCTCTGCCTTTATAATGGACTCAGTATATCGGCCTGGAACTCACTGGACGTGGTGACGGCCGAACTGTATCCCACCGACAGGAGGTACATGGACACACAAATACATGCAATCACTAATAAACATGGATGCTTTCAGTTTACTTCAGGCACATGAAAAATCACTGAAAAATACAACTGAAATAAAAAATAACTAAACAAACAAAAAAAGGTAATAATATAAAAAAAATACAAATGACAAAAGGACATAAATTCAACAAAAATGTTATTAAATGAAAAGTAATGAAAGTTATTATTAGCTTTTTAAAAAATTGTTTATTTAAATAATTATCATTTTGTTCCTAGATCTCCTTATGCTGCATTTAGTGTAAATAAATACTTCTGTTTTTGATGTAACTACATATATTAGAATCATTTAAAAAAATATACAGTTTATTATATTTACTTGATTTGATAATTTATATGATTTATACTTTAGTATTTATATAGTTTATTTTTCAGTTTTATCAGTTGAGTTAAATATATAAATTTTTATATTTATTTAATTTAATCATTTATATGATTTATACTTATTTGTTATTTATAATGTTTATTTTTGTAATTTATTTTACCATTTCTTGTTATTTATAATGTTTATTTTTGTAATTTATTTTACCATTTTTAGATGGTAATATTTTATTTTTTTAGTTTAATATAAATGTATACATTGACATTGAACACTGACATTGAAAAATATACATTGACATTCTACAAAACGTTATGTAATGTAATAATATCCTTCATCTAAAGTGTAGTTTAGCTGTAACTGAAATGATCAGCTTCTGTCCTTTAGATGTTAATGATTACTACAACTTTCAGAGAAAACTGCTAGGGCTGTTAATCCTGCTAACCCTGGTTGTGTGTGTCTCGTGCAGAGGAACTGGCTTTGGCTTTTGTAATGCCATGTGTAAGCTGGCCGCAGTCTTGGGGAACCTAATATTTGGGTCATTGGTGGGAATCACAAAATCCATCCCGATCCTGCTGGCGTCATCTGTGTTGGTCACCGGAGGCCTGGTGAGTCTGCGGCTCCCCGACACCCGCTCCAACGTCCTGATGTGACCCCACCACACCTGTGACCTCTGACCCTGAGTCGCCACGGAAACACGCAGGACACGCTCAGGGTGCAGGAGGAGGCGACTACCACATGTTTGCTTTATTTAATCATTTGAAGTGTGTTATTTATTCATTTTTTAATGAGGTCTGTTATCTTTTGACTTGCCCAGTTTAGATTAAAACTAGATTTTGATGCCTTTACTGTAAATCAAATGTTATGACGTGATGAAATGTGAAAAACAAATATAATTTTTGGACTGTGAGTTTTTGACCTAATCTGGGTGGGCAGAATTATTATTTAAAATTATTGATTTATTTATTGAGAAAATTCAGCTATTTATTTCGATTTTTTTACATTTTAAATATTATCTGTATATTTTCAGCTGAACACACAAAAAAAAAAATTCAGGTGATTTTAATTTTTTTTTATATTATTATTTTAAAATTAAAATTCTTTCATTTTATTGAAAAGATACTTTTAAACTCAAACGAGAGTAAAAAGGCCATTTAGAGATGTAGACATTAGCGATAACAGCTTTTTTTGTTAGCGTAGCTCCGATTCTCCGGTGGCTTTCACCGAAACAAGGCGATAATGCTTATCCAGTTTACATTTTATGCTTTTTCGAATGATTACGCTAGCAGAAGAACACTGACCCGCTTCGACTTCATTCTTGCCTTTGCGAACTTTGTCATTGATGTAGCCGAAACGGACTTCATTTGGTGTTGTTCTCTCTCGGTTTAAGGGTTAAAGATAACCCTATTTCTAGCTGCTACGCGTCCATGTGCAAACTCTTCCTGGGAAAACTGAATGGCCTTTGCTTCCTCTCTGTGCCTCCTTCCTCTAAACCCTTGCCGTCAGCTTCTCATAGGTTGTAGTGATCCATCATGCAGCAGAACTGAGCACGTGTCCGATTTCTTTAGGAATGCTCTACTGCTCTAGAAGGTGGAAATATGTCATGTTTCATCACATTCCACTGGAAGATCATACGTGCAATTGTGCAATATGACAGGACGTGATACTGTGGAAGCTTGTTTACGAACAAAACATAAAAAAGGTAATTCAGACTTTTTTATCTGACAATTCTGACTGCAATTGTGAGTTATAAAATCAGAACTGCGGGAAAAACGTCTAAATTGCACGTTTACTTTACAACTTGCAATTTCAAGAAATAAATTCGACATTGAGAGAATTTTGAATTATTTTCAAAATTGCACGTTTTTCTCGCAATTCTGACTTTTTCTTATAATTGTTAGTTTATATCGCCTAATTCTGACTTTATAAGTTGCAGTCGTGAGTTTCTATCACAGTTAGGAGAGAAAATTTCACAATTGCAAGTTTTTCTCGTAATTCTAACTTTTTCTCATAATTGTGAGTTTACATCACGCAATTGAGAAAAAAAATCTAAAATTTCAAAGTTTATATCTCGCAATTCAGATTTTTTCTCACAATTCTGACTTTTTCTGTAACTGTATTGCAATTCTCGCAATACTGAGTTTATATCATGCAATTCTGACCATTTCGCATAATTGTTAGTTCTCGCAACTCATACTTTCTTTATTTTAATTGCAATTTGTTTATCCCACAATCCTGACTTTGTAACTCACAATTGTGAGTATATATCGTGCAATTCTGAAGTCAGAATTGCGAAATAAAAAGTCGCAAATTTACATTTTTTTATTCAGTGGTGGAAACAGGCTTCCATAAGATGCAGTCGAATCGTAGAAAATAATAAAAGCCATTCAGTCTGGTCTGATCATGATGATGTACAGGCCCTGCTGCTGCTGTCTACATGCACTGAAGTACACTAAACACCAGAAATATACTCCACACAAGTACACTAGTCTGATGCGTCAACACTGAGACATTTCAGATGGAGTCTACATTCACATGTTTGTGTATAGATATGTTTCTGGCCTAATTTAAAGATATTTTATTGTGTGTATGTCGGGAAAGTAAAGATGATCTTGTTTTGATCTTATCATGGGTGACAACATTTGCTGTACACGTCTAAATGTTGTAAAGTGTTGCCTGTTGAGTTGAAACGTTATTTTTCATTGTCAGATGTGTATGCAAATGTCTCCTCATGTGTATGTGTAGATATCTTAAATGAACATTATTTTCTGTCTATAGATGTTTATTTTAGCTGGTTGTGTGATTTTGGGGTGTTATTTGAGCTAACAAGAGGATTCAGTGTCATACAGGTACGTTTTTTGAACAAATTGAGATCATGAGAGGAATATATTCAAAGATAGGAAATGTTGGTTTGGTGCATCTCCTCTTTTTTATTATTATTAATAATTTCAGAACAAATTGAAGTGGCCTATCTGAAAAATACAAATGAAGCGTGATATCTTGTGGTTCAATACACCCGTGCATGTGCATATTGAGACTTTGTGTTGCAGTGATTTTGTCCATTGTGCTTTCGCAAGTTTATTTCCTGAATTGAAAGATGAATGTATAATTATTGTGAGTGTGTGATGTCGTTCTGAAATGGGTTTTGATTGGTTGTGGATCATCTGGCATGCCAACATGTCTGCTGTCAAATTCATTTTGTCAAAGTATCTGTGACCTCACTGGCCAAATATCTCTGATATATCGAATTTTATTTTGAAAAGAGAAAAAAAGTGCCATGTACAGTGTGAACCGAAACTAAGGTGGATTCGGTTTGGATCCAGATGTACTGCTATTAAAGAGTTTCATGATAAGACTCTAAAAATTGTCTGCTTGTTATTTCAGAAACGTCTTGGTGTCTACGTTTACATGTTAAATTAACTTTACCTGAGCTGATATTCTAGACCACATAAAATAATAACACATATTGATCCAAATAAGTAATGTGAAGTACTTAAAACGAATCAGTCAATCCTTTGACAAAATTTGTTATATTGTGACCTCTAGTGGTGAATATGAGTAGGCTACAATAAAATGATCTTGTGGTAATAAAACAAATAAAAAAAATGTATAAATATATTCTGTATAATAATAGCAATATATAACACATTAGAAAATAGCTAGAAAAACTCTTATAATTTGTGTAAGATATTATAAAAAATAAAACTTTTATATATGTGTTAATATATAAAAGCTGTATTATTATTTTATACTTAATGATAATTGTAATATATAACACCTAAAAAAAAAGAGCTAGAAAAACTTGTCTAAAAGATGTCTAAAGAAAAAATATTTTCTAATGAATATGATAAACACAAATAACAGATGACCCTGTCCCATGCTTCGACACTAGATGGAGCACGAGCTCCAAACATCTCGTATTTTGTTAGTGTTGCTATACGAACTAGACTCCTGTACTTTTGTTGGACCGGGACTGTGTTGACATGTGCTGTGTAATCCTGTAATGACATGCATTGTTTGAATCTGTTCATGTCTGACTGACTCAAGGACAGTATAGTCCTGCAGGAATATTACACTGAAACTAGATTCTCTAAATTTGTCTTTTAATTTGTTCTCGCTGAAAAACAGCTCACAACATCCTCCATATAGCATAATAATAATGCATTATATTATTATATTAAATATAAAAACTTATATTATTTTTATTACATTAATAATTACAGCTCACAACATCATCACATTGAATAATAATAAAAATGCACAAAATCTATTCATACATTAAATAAGAAATTGATAAAATAAATAATATGCATATTAAATAAAATAAATATGTTATTTATTTATTATCAAATAATTTAACATAAAAACCAATTAGGTATTATTTATGTAATTATTTAAAAAATACTATTAATATTAATGAACCATTCTGTTGCTTATAATGGTCACAGGTGTATAACACGGCTGATATGGTTTTGTGGTTTAAACCAGGGTTTAGAGTTGTTGAAGTCGGGTTCAGACGGGGAAACTTCACTCTGGAGGCCTGATTGTTGCTGTGATCTGCATGATCTGGATTCTGGGCATGTCTGAGGATAATTCTGCGTCTCCGTTTCACCCTGGGCCACTCAAAAGAGCAGCTGAAATGGAAATGTGAGAGATGATATTAAACAGATTAAATACACAGTAGCTGCTTCACAACACATCTGAGCTGACCAATCAGCAGAACCGCAACTATCTGCTGCATGATGTAAAATAGAGAGAACTGCATGTGGAAGTCATGTGGGTGCTTGCGTGCACCACAAAAAACAATATTTACATAATCATTTGCACTATGATAAGGATTATTGTTTTACTGCTGGGAAACAGTAAGATATTCAAAAGGTCACATTTGAATTGCATCGCATGAGCACAGACTTTTGTGAAAGAGAAATATCAAATTAATAATAAACAAACCTCGTATGAGCTAAAACTATGCGCTAGCAATCACATAGAAACTCTAACAATATATATATATATATATATATATATATATATATATATATATATATATATGTGTGTGTGTGTGTGTGTGTGTGTGTGTGTGTGTGTGTGTGTGTGTGTGTGTTTGTGTGTGTGTGTGTGTGTGGGTGTGTAATTTATTTATTAATTTAAAATAATGCAAATAAAAAAAAATGTCTGTCTTTCTTTTGCATGTTAATGTGGAGGAAGAAGACAACGCTTGCTCTGTCCTCTACACTCCTCCATGGGCAGAAAATGGCACATAACCTTTGACCTTTTGACAAGGGGCCTTTCATTTCCTTCTTCAAGCTTGCTTGCGGAGAGACAAATGTTTATTTTTCTCTTTTTATTTCTTATAAATATCCACTGTAAAGTCGAGGCAAAAAAAAGTTGAGGCCATAAAGGGAGAACACGGACACTCCTCTGTCCTCAGAGCTGCAGGAATAAAACAAATCTAAGTTACAGTGTAACACAGATCCTCACTTACAGAGGTTATGTAACACTATGAGCACAGGTTAGCTTTTAAATGCAGGTTACATAAAAACAATGACCGTACAGGGGCAATAACTTTACATATTTCACTCTATATCCTTAGTAAACTCATATTTATTCTCTCTCTATATTGTATATTTTCCAAATACAAATAAGTAATTAGGATAAATCTGTAAGTTAAGTGTATCTGTCATCATTCATTACTTACATGATACGAAGACAGCAGTTTATAAACATTTAAGTGTACAATGAGGCATTTCATAATTCATTTTGACACGTGTTTATAAAACATCCGAGTTTGATAAGACAATATTTCAGTGAAGGAGGTTTTTCCAGCTGATTACAGAGACTGTGTTTGCGTGGCTCGGTCTATGCCTTGAACCAATATATAATTATGTAGTAAATCCTGTCAGCAGTACTGCTGAAGTTTTTTTGTTTTAGTTTTTTCAACCGATTTGTTTAACAACTCTGATTCATGAGTCATTGGATAATTCACTCAAACAATTTGTTCAAAAACCCTTAATTATTTATGCACGAAACAGGTGACAGCCATTAGCAACAAATCATTGAAACATTGACATTGACCAGTTTGTTTAAAAACCCTTATTTATTTATGAACAAACAAGTGGAAGACATTAGGAACTGAATCAATGAATCATTCACTTAACCAATTTGTTTAAAAAGACTAATTCATTCATGAGGATTTATCATTCTAATAACTAAGCAAGCTAATATTATATCACATATACATTTAACAATTGCATAAACATAACATAGATAATTAAATATTAAATAATGTTTAGATAATTCCTGTTGTGTTCTAACATATGATTGATGTTACATTGAGAGAACTTGTTATATTTTCTTCATTATTTCTCTGTCTAGCTTGTACTTATTTGAACAATTCTTGAAACTTGGTATTATTTATGAGCACTTCCTGTGAATATCTGCCTCTTTAAGATGAATCGCTTGATGTACTGTATTCAACAACTGTAAGTAGCGTTTGATAGCATGTAAATGCATATTGTTATCTTTAGTTACTTTCATAAAAATAATGTTTTTCTTTTTCAAAAAAAAAAAACAATAACATAAAATCCTAAAAATAAAAATATATTTATGTATTACATAAAAAATTCAAATAAAACACCGTGTCGTTTGTAAGCATCTCACGCGTGACGTTACATTTTTGCGCTCGCGCTCGCTCTCTCTCTCTCTCACACACACACACACACACACAACATTGCTGAGAGGGAGAAACAGCTCGCGCATCAGCTCTCACAAACTCTTTAAACTTTAAAGGTTTAACCCGCGCGCGCGGAGGAGCGGAGCGGAGCACTTGACGCCGCCTGGGTGAGTGTTTGTACTGGATTCATTCGCTGCTTTTTCGGTGTTAGACGATTGTTTTCCTCCGGTTTCTATGGACTCTGGTCTCGAGAGCTTTGAGGACTTTGAGCTGCACTTGTTCCTCTGCGGCTGGATCGGTTACAGCAGGTTCATTCCTTCTTTACAAGAAAATACACGTCAGTTTTCCTCTCCACGCGTTTAGTTTCTGCTTTATTCAGTGTTACTTTATATTTGGTTCAGAAACAACCGAACAAAAGGGAAACGTTCGCTTGTTTAAAGTACAAACGCTCATTGGCTGACAGCGACTCTGCGGTCTTCTCTTTCATTTGAACTGTTTGCATAAGTTCATTCAAACACTGTTAACTAGGTTAACCTGCTTGGGTCGTACCTACTGTTTGATTAGTTGTGTGTGTTTTTTTTACGTGAATCTGGCATTTTAAGTTCATGTGGAGGTCTGCAGTCAAACTCGCATAAATTATCCCAGACTTTTCATCTGAACAACAAAAGAGTCTTCTAGTTCAAAATGAGAGCACATTTTTGAACAGGCTTTTTTTTCTTTGTGCATTTTCTGCGAGTGCTATTTGAGAAGTAGTCAGGTTGTTTAAACTTCTATGTTTAAATCTATGTAAGCATTGCTAAAGTATTTGGTGACAAAATAGACATGAACCTACAGTATGTTCAAAATGTAGGTTAAAGTTTTTGTTGCTCCATTTAAATGTTAATGTGACATGCATTAAGTAATATAAGTAGTGCAATCTTGCATGCAGTCTCTCGATTAATAATATAGCTTATACTTGCATGTACAATGGTTTTAAAATGTTGTTTAAAATAGAAAACGACAGTGCTGTAAATGCAGAAATGCAGTATTTTCCAACACAGTTCATGTGTTTTTGTCTGTTTTTTTAAACCGCATGAATCTTCCTGTTTTTTTTCTAAACCCGTTTATAGATACACAAGCGATTATTTCGTATCTCAGAGCAAGTGCATGAAGGCTGTCTAAAATAGAGGCAGGTAAAAGTGGCTTGTAAGTGGAAGAATATAGGCTCAGACGTAAATTGTTGGCTGTGAGTAGAGAGTTATCATTAAAAGTCTGTGAGTCCATGACCTCTTGACCCCAGTGCCTCTGAAATGACTGAATTTACTCTTTAAATCAGGACTGCTTGGTGTTTTGCTTTAAATTGTGTTCAAACTTAAATGTTTTTGTGAATCTGTTTAAAATAAACATGATAATGTTATTTAAAATAATAATAATAAAAAAATCCATATTGCTCAAACAAATTAAGTTTAGCATAATCACATTAAAAAAGTTAAAGACAAATTGACATGTAATTTAATACAAGTGCATTTCTGATTATAATCAGCACTAGTCATTGTTGGGCTTAATTTATATTGTCATAGACATTTACATTACTGATGAATTCCTTTTTATGTAGTATTACAATTTATTATTACAGTTGCAAAGGAATGAAAAATTTCCGAGAACTTAACAGGATTTTTTGAAAACTAAAAAAAAAAAAATGGATTTACTGCAACATTATTAAAATTATTATTATAAGTATTAATAATTATTAATTAATATTTACAAATATTATTTTATCATTTAATTGTGAAGTATGTTAGAAAAATGTTGGTTGAGTAAAACTTGTCGTCATTTATTAGTAAGTTAAATATCTTAAATAGTCAAATATTTTAGTGAGAGAAAAAAACATTGATGGATAGAAAAACTAAATTCTTCATTGTAAACCTGCTGTTTTACAATTTTCCATTGATTAATTTACAAATGCATATTATATGCATTTTCTGTATTCATGTAATCCTAATGATCTACAGTATCTGATTGGATTATTGAATGATCTGATAGACTGCAATGTTAAATATGCAAGTAATGAGGTCATGTGACAGCAGTGTAGCGTACTACTATTTGAAATGCTTGTATGCTGTTTCACATATAATTATTTTCAATATAATGCTGTGCAGTAATCTAGTATTTTATTCCGAGCACAATCTTGATCTCAGTATGTGTTGTAATAATTAGAGCGGATGCCACCACTCGCCTGCCCCCTGATGGGTTCATTGGTGTGAAATTAGTCCCTCAGGACATTTTAAATGAGGAAATGATCTTTTGAATGGGTCATATAGCGTATGTTCTTCTAAACACTGTTCATGTCCATGCACAGCCTAAAAATGACCTGCCTTCATGGTCCAATATGACAGAATCACGTAACCCAGATGAGCTGGAGCTGGGTCAGACAGACACCCAATATCCCTGTGAACGAACCCCAGCGGCCCGTCGAAAATCACAACCAGCCTTTCAGAGCAAACCCACAGAGATTCAGACCTGTTTACTCACTTGCATTAAAAGAATAGTTCACCCGAAAGTGACAAAGCTGTATTCAATGATGAATTTAAATGAATGGGATGGGACGGTTTCATCATTATAATTAAATTATGTATCACCATACTTCCACAGTTGATTTATTAGACAAAGAATTGCATACAATATTTGTATTACAAGTTTTCTAAAATGTTATGTCTAAATCTGCAATTGAGTCCTTATCTAGTTCCGTATGCAGTAATATGTACAGTATATATTTAATGCTCGATAATAAAAATCTAATAATAGAAATCTGAACTTTGTATAGATTTTACAAGGATTTTGTATTTCTCTTTTTATCACTCAATAAATCAGAAAATACTGTCAGCAGCCATAAAATAATATCTTACTTTGTTTTTAAGGAATAAAGTGTTTTATAAAAGATTGATTAATGAACAAACCCTTCAGTAAAAACCTTATATGGAATATAGATGGCTAGAAATAAACCTGTAAAATCTGGAGCTCTTGAAACTCATAGCCTACTCAAATTGAAATCTACAGATGCAAAACATAAAGTTCAAAAATAAACCCTTAACAGTGTATTTTAAATGTTTTTTTCCACTAGTCTGAAAGAATCAATCAATCACCTTTATTTATATAGTGCTTTAAACAAAATACATTGCGCCAAAGCACTGAACAACATTCATTTGGAAAACAGTGTCTCAATAATGCAAAATGATAGTTAAAGGCAGTTCATCATTGAATTCAGTTATGTCATCTCTGTTCAGTTGAAATAGTGTCTGTTTTAATTTGCAATCAAGTCAATGATATCGCTGTAGATGAAGTGACCCCAACTAAGCAAGCCAGAGGCGACAGCGGCAAGGAACCGAAACTCCATCGGTGACAGAATGGAGAAAAAAACCTTGGGAGAAACCAGGCTCAGTTGGGGGGCCAGTTCTCCTCTGACCAGACGAAACCAGTAGAGAACACTTTATGAAAAGCCAAATTTGTAAAACTGTCAAATGCATGAAAAAACAATGTTTTTGCATGAAGCATGATCTTGCTTTAAATCAATCAATGCAGCGATTGACCATCTTTCGACTTGAATTGAAGCGATAGCAGGGCTGTCTCATTAGTTTCGACCGCTTTCTGCACGCTAGTGAAATGCAATCTGACCCAAACCCTACATCAATGCCCTAACCGCTGTCTGACCCTGATTTGATCCACATTGTGGATGCAGAAAAAGACCCGTCCACTGCGTCTAATGTTCCTGCACTTCACAAAAGGGCCCATCTCAAGATTTGGGAGCCAAACACAAGTTGTGCTTTGTGTCCCTCTGCCAGCATCCCTCCGTCTCCCAGAGGAGTGCAGAGAGAAGGATAAGGACAGATAGGAGGACTCCCTTACTCTGTTAGCTTTCTGGAGAATAATTACCCCTCTAATCTGACCCATGTGTGTTTTTATGCTTTACAAACTCAATCTTTAGTTTTGTGTAATGTATTGAAAGTTGTTGCTGGGAGCAGTGTTGTCTTAGTTTTACTTCTATTGTAGTATTTATTTATTTCATTCCATCTTATTTAGCTTTTATTTCAGCTTTATTTCAAGTAACGAATAAGCAATGATGCATTGATTGCTAGTTCTACTGACAGTACTTTAAAACTAGGCAAACAGTCAGTAATGCTTTGCGTTGTTTTTACATTTATGTTGCCATCCATATGCATAGCCATATAACAATTTTCCTAAAAATGTGTTTATATATAGATGACATAGTTAAGTTTGTTGTATTATCTGCAGCTAGTACTGGAAATATTGTATATTACTGTAATCACACTTAGGTTGATAAGATTTTTAAATGTTCTAATGCTCACCAAAGCAGCATTTAGTTGACCAGAAGTACAGGAAAATCTGAATAATTGTGAAATCAAACGTTTTCTTTAATAGGCTTTGATCTGGTGATGGTCAAATGGTCACATACATGTACAGTAGAGTTTCTCTAATGCTTTTGGTTCTTATGTTTCTCCTTCTCTTCTGTCATTTGTAGGCCCACACACATTCTTCTCTTATTTTTCCCTGACCCTTATCTTGAGTTTCCATGTATTTCTTGGCATGTGAAGACACTGCTGGTAACTGAGGGTCAGAGGTGTGAATCTGCAGTCAGTGTAGTGGAATGCATTCGTTAAAGCCAGAGCGATTTGACACAAACCACCCAGTTTGCTACTTTTTTTAATTTTTTTGTAATCAGGTTGTGTGCGGTCTCAGGATAAGACTCACGCTTGTGTGGGATAATCATTTTTGAGTTCAGATTCCTGAAACAGGCTCATTCCAGAGGTAATCGATTTATTGGCTGATGGGAAGGACATTCAGGCTGTTTTGAAGCATCTCAAAGCGCTCATTGTGTCGTGTTGACTTGATTTCTCTTGCGTGCCACGTGTTATCAGACACGAGTGTTGTTTTTGACCAGATCAGACTAATACCTGCAAATTCTTTCTTGGGAAACGATTTTGATTATTCCCTGTTTGCATTTAGAGCTTCCAGGGAAATATCTTCTAGTCTTTGTGCACTCTCAAAGGAATAGTTCACCCAAAAATTTACATTTGCTAAACATGTCATTACTCTCAGGCCATCCGAGACGTAGATGAGTTTGTTTCTTCATCAGATTTGGAGAAATGTAGCATTGCATCACTTGATCACCAACGGATCACCTGCAGTGAATGGGTGCCGTCAGAATGAGAGTCCAAACAGCTGATAAAAACAACAACCCACATTTAAAGGGGTCAAACGATGCTGTATTTGTGTATTTGTTATAATAGATCATGTTGACATGCTTTAATGTTCAAAAACACATTATTTTTCAAATACTGTACATTATTATAGGTCATCTATGCCCCGCCTCTCTAAAACGGGTCATTCTACAAAGTCCCTCCTTCCGACAACCGCAGTCTGCTCTGATTGGCTAACTGACCCAGTGCATAGTGATTGGCCACCGCAAGCACTCGTTGGAAATATAATACCCTTTTCATAATTGCGAGCAGCTTCTTTCAAAATAAATGTAAAGACAGTTAATAATGTCCTTTGTTTTACCATCAGTTCAAACCCGAAAGAACAGAGTGGTGTGACAGACACAGTGATGAAGCTCGTATGTGTTTGCAGAACACAAGCCACAGACGATTAAGACCGCTGACTCCACTGTGTGACTGTCTGTCTCTCACACACACACACACACACACACACACACACAACCGTGACACACAAAACTCCGCATTTGGACAGTCAATAGCAAATGCTAAAATTAATAATGAAACCTACTTCCAGTATCTGATTCAGAAGCGCCAGATTGTCGTAGCAATGTCAGAATGACCTCCTCTCCTAGGTTCACGAAACAGTCATCCATAAAATGCATTGCTGTTCTGTTGTAAGTAATCTTAAAGATTCCTAAATTCCTAGATTCCTTTTGCTTTCTCCTAGATACACACACATCTGTAGATGAAAGAGCAGTCAGCACCTTAAATGTGTTTTTCAATAATGTAATTATACTTGTTTGGCTTCAGAAGACTTTGATTATAACTTGTCCATAAAATTGTAAATAATGGTTATTGGAGTCTTTTTCTATTTCTGGCTTTTCTACTTCAAAATGTAATATTTAATTCAATGTAGTTTCCGTTTCTTTAATTACTTGCTAGCAATTACTGAACAAAAACGTCCTGTTTTCCATCATATGATTGAAAACTGTCAGGATCTGTATCTTTGCTTGTGTTTTATGAGAATCCTGTGACTATGTCAGTTAGGGTGGTAACAAACAGTTAAACTGTGTGTGATGTTGTTAACAGAAAGACACATGGGACCAGTTACACAGTCCACTGTGATCTTAAGTGTTACATTGTAACATCATTCAGCATTCTAAAAAGTTGAGTGCAACATTGTTAACCAAAATGTTTTCCAAAGCGTTGCTCTTTTGAAATATCTGCATTTGAAGAGTTTGTTGTAGACTAGACATAGTCTCACATTCACAACTCAAAGCTTCCCAATCCAATGTCACTTTATTAAACTGTCACAGATTTGCAGCTTTAAACTCCTCCATCAAAAGTCTGATGTCTGAGGGCTTGTTTTATTGCAGACCTGATGTCATTTCACTTGTATACTTCCCTTTAAAATCAAAAGAGAGTTACAGTCTGTATCCGTTCTTCCAGAAAAGCAGTTTCAGAGAGAGAAGTTAATAATTCAGACCGAGCCAGCAGGTATGAGGAAAGACAGGCAAATAAAGTTTGATAAATGATTGGCGCATAGATGAGACATTTTTAGATGCACTTTTTTTGTGCAAAGACTGTTTGTCATTCTTTGACATTCTTTGACAAACACATGTTTTGTTGTATATTAAAAAGTCTCAATTTTATTAAATCTAGGCATGTCATTATAGAAATTACAAAGAAATGGAAGTATCACATTCAAATAAAATGACTTTGCCGATCCCGCTTCCCTCTCTGCACTGTCCTTTTCCAAATAAAGGCATAAAAAAACTTTTATTGCTTGAATTAAAATTGAGCTCAAAATATTTTTATATTTCATACTTTTATATTCATTTTCTAACATTATCTTCTATAACTCAGCATAGAAAATGAGTATACTCTTATAAGTAATTAAATAGTTTGGTAATAATATTGTGCATATCTAATCAAAACACCACGCTCTGCTAATCTGATTTAGCTCTTCTTTTTTTCTGACTCTATTTAATTGCTAGATCCACACAGAGCAGGTTGTGAGATCAACTCAAGTTTTGCGTTCTGTTCAGGAGTCTGTGTTGTCGTCCCTTGTGTAGTGGTTAAATTTAGGATAGAAATGCGATAAGAGTGGATCAGCTTGAAACCAGAACTCTGCCCAGCCCTGGTTAGAGAGCCGACCGGTCCGTCTCTGTGCACGGAGGATACACCATGACCCTGCAAACAATAGAAACACAGCAAACACTGACCCAGCCCCCTCTGTGCTGCATGTGCATTGATTATATTCTGCTGTCAGCCGTCTCAAGTGTGCACGACCATGCACACACACACACACACACACACACACACACACACACACACGTGCATGCATGCAAGCGCACCAGCTGATCTGCCGTTATTGTTTTGCACCTGTCACAGAGGCTTCAAACGGTGTGTGTGAGCATATTATTATCTGACATTCATATTTAATTGTTGCTTTGACTGAGAGTGAACGTTGAGGTTAAACCGTCTTGATTTGAGAGCCATTTCTGCACGACTGTGACGTTTGGCACATGCTCTTCCCAGAGAGAGAGAGAGAGAGAGAGAGAGAGGGAGAGAGAGAGAGAACGAGAGGGGATGGAGGAGGTGTGAATGTCTTTCTGCAGTTCAGATCTCCACAGCTAGACACAACCATCAACCTTTATGACACAGTAGATTGCAGGTTTACTCTAAATTATACACACGTCTGGATGCAAACAGACATGTATGAGACCAGCAGAGACCAGATTCTTGCTTGGTTTTTTGCATCTTTGTGCTTTTGTGGTCGTCTTCTGTGAGCTTCAGAGCGTCTTTACCAGCACTTGGTGAGTTTCTGTAATGCCTTTTGTTTTGCGAGGTGTTATTGCATGAATATTGTGAATTGAACATATATAGACAGTAGATGAATTGGATGTTTGAATTGGATTGGGCATTTGGTGAGTTTAAATAGTGTTTCTTGGATGTTTTTGGATGCATATTGCACATTTTAATTACTTAAGCAGTAGATTTGCTGATAACTTGCAAATTTGGTGGCTATTTTAGTTATTTCTTTTAAGGCATTTGGTGAGTTTAAATAATGTTTTTTGGGGATGTTATTGGATGCAAATTGCAAATTGAACATAGTAGATTAATTGCAGACTTGCACATTTTATAGATTCTGTTGAATGATTGAAGGCATTTGATGAGTTTTAATACTAACATTAAATTTAATTTAATTTAATATAATAATGTTTTTGGATGCATTTCGCATATTTCAATAACAAGCAATAGATTAGTTGCACATTTTATAGGTTCTGTTGGTTGTTTTTTTTAAGACACTTGGTCAGTAATAATTCTTGTTTTTGGGGATATTATCGGATGCATGTTGCTAATTTAAATAACATACAGACAATAGATCAGTTGAGAACTTTCACATTTTACAGATTCTGTTGATTATTTGACTGTCTTTGATTAGATTTTTAGCGTGTCAAGAGTATTCGTCAAGCATTGCTGTATATATAAGCTTATTATATTTACGTGCATATCCTACATTATTATTCTTCAATTCAAGGACCTTAGCAACTGAAAAGCAAGCACTTGCAACACCCTAAAATCAAGAAAGCATTGCACAAAAAACCCCCAGAAAATATGAAGATCCAGTCTTGTATTGTCTGTGAAATCCTTATGTTTCCTTCAGCTACGTAACACTCCAGTGTAATCAGTGTTTTCTCCCTTCAGTTAATAGTTTGGGTGTGAGGGTCAAAGTGCACAAGAAGTGTAGATGCTGCATGCATTTGCACTGTGGTTATGGAAAACCCTCAACAAAACCTTTGATTTGAGGAATCAAACCACTGCTCATCTAATAGTCATTCTTATTGTGGCGAACCGCAATAATAATTTCATGGGCAAGCATTCAAGATGCAATCAAATGGATGGATAAAATCAAACTTAATATTCTCGTTAAGTCCTAAAATGTTACTTTAAGGAGGTTAAATGTTTTATAAATGTTTTATTTAGATGGAGTTTATGCACATAAGTGTTTGCAAATAGCTTTTTTGTAGAAACCTTGGTTGCAACCTTTTCCTAATGGAATTTAAACTCAAGTTTTAGACGTGGATAATATAATGGCGCCTGGTAAATGAATACTTTTGTGATTCATATGGGATGTATTGGGAGAATTTGATTATGGCTTGTGTTTTCTGTCTGCTTGCAGATTTATATCCCAGTTGAAGCACCTCAGGTTCTTGGAAGCGTTGAGGAATTTCATACCCTCATTGGAAACTTTTGGAAATATAACAATTGGGTCGTCGGCCATATTGTGGAAACCCACAGAACTGGAACGTTTGCGTGTTGTGAATGTTCCATTCCGAGCGTATCCTCATTCCTGGAGCAGTGTATTGAAGGAAAAAGAAGCATTTGACATTTAGTGGCTCGTTGCATTCTGGGAGAGCCCTGCAGGGATCAATAAACGTTTGGGTAATTAGCTGCCATTCCTCTGAGGTGAGGAGGACTCTGCGTCTGTATGGAAATCCAGGATTGTTTCCAATCCAGTGGTTCAAAGCAGAGATGTTTGTTTGACACATGCAAATGAGCTTTAATGCCGCTATGCATAAATGTCAAAATGTCTCAATTAATCCCTGATGGTTATTCTTTGTACCTGTATGTTAAACCATGACTTGATGTGATTTATGACGTGATATGTAGCATCATGTGTGGTTGTGTTGTTGGTTTCAGAGTGCAGACAGGCATAAACCCTAATGAGGAGAAGTGGGCCAGACGCCTGCTATACGTTTGTCTCCCAGAGGACTTCAGCGATGTCTCAGACTCGAGCCTCGAGGCGATCTAGAGACAAAACCACATCAAAACACTGAGATGTGTCCTCTAGAGCCGCCAAGAACCAATTAAAAACCAATTAAACAAAGTGATGCAATTAATTAGTGGCTTTTTAATTAGTGGTATCTGTTACTTCACTAAGTGATCAGACTTCAGATTTTTCATATGTAGGGTAATAAAATCACACAAACGATCTTCAGAATATATGCACTACTTTTTATTCATTTAAAGAAATCAATATTTTCTTTTCAGCAAGGATGCATTAAATTGATCTAAAGTGACATTAAAGACATTTATAATATGACAGAAGATGTCTATTTCAAATATAAACTGCTCTTTTGAACTTTCTACTCATTAAAGAGTCCTGAAAAATAAAATGCATCACAGTTTCCAAAAAATCTGAAGCAGTAATCAGAAATGTTTCTTGAGAGGGATCATGTGACACAGAAGAATTTAAAAGTAATGTTGCTGAAAATTCACAGTATTCATTTAGATTTAAAAATATATTCACATAGAAAATAGTTATTTAAATAGGAATAATAATTTAAATTCTTTATACTCTATTTTTGATCAAATAAATGAAAAGACCTTTTAAATGTTAGTGTACTGATCTAGTTTCTTCCTGTGCCTGGTGTAATTGGTCCATTTCATTGGCTTGATGTTGATATACTGAATAATTAATGAAGCTGACAGCATGCTGTAGTTTTAATCTGTTGTTGTCAAATCATCCTGTTGCGCTCATATCTGTTCCAATATAATGATATAAGGGGGAAAAAACACATATAAGCCTTGTAAGATATCGCTCCCTTTTTATCACCACTGATTTATAAAAAAAAAAATTCTGTTCTGTTTCTTTGCATTAAAGGTGTCTATTAATCTATATTTCACTAATGAAGTGCTTGTGCCGTTGTGTTGGTGAATGTGTTTAATATTCTTGTCGTTAATGAGATCAGATTCTCCTGTTCTCTCTGGATTCCTGAACATGTTCTATTCGTTCTCCGGGGTTCCGCTGTCACCATGGCGACGGAATCCCCCTCCAAGCTGGCGGAAACCCTTCTGTTCTTCAGCTGAGGCTAATTGAGAGCGAATCAGTCGTGGTTGTGTGTATCGGCTCGGTGTCGCTCGCTCCGAGCGCCTTTTGTTAGAAGAACAGCTGGGGAACTCATAACAGTTCTAAATCTATTCTATTTCAAATTTACCATGATAATCACAATATCTACCGTGATACAATGTTGATTGTTATTGCTAGAAATAGCTTTGTACTTGTAAATATTGGTATACACAAGGATCTGTTTTACTACATTTCTCAGTGTTACTGCTTTTTAGTATAAAGGCTATTATATTTAATAAAAGTAGGTTAGTATTGATGAACACAATGTTACTTTTCACTGGCAATATTTAAGCTATATAGTTTTAATTTTAATAGTTGGCTGTGTTGATGCGAGTTGAATTAAGTCAGATTTGAATCGCTCATGGACGACTTGCAGAATCGAGACTTGGATTTGAATTGTTCTTTGTCGTTCTTTGTCTTTGTCTGGTTAAACCAGTTTGAATCGTTCTTGTGAGCTGGTCACTCTTTGGGAGTCGTGCTAGTTTTCTCTTGTACGTAAGTCCAGTTGAATTGCTCTTTGGGAGTAAGTTTGATTCACTCCTGATAATCTGATTTGGATCGCTGTTTGGGATTTGGATTGAACTACTCTTTGGTAGTAGGGTTGAATTGCCCTTTGGGTGTCATGTTGAGTCACTCTTTGGGATTCGGGTTTAATTTCTCATGTGAGTCATATTTAATTGCTTTCTTGAGTCGGGTTGAATCACTCTTTAGGATTCAGATTTGAACCTGTAAAGCCAAATGAGTTAGCAAAGCCAACTGAATCATTCTGAATGTTGATGCACTGAATCATTTAAAGTGGATGAAATACACTCAGACTATAGATCTAGTTTTCTACAATGCAGTGCACTGAACTTGACCTTCTGTTTCAAATGAGATGAATTAACCAGAAATAACCAGAAGACTCATTATCTGATCAGCCTGCCAAAAATTGAGACACAAATGGCATTTAAATAACAAAATAACCGTGTTTCTAAGATAACTAGACATGACATGCTACTGTTTGAAAGAGTTGCAAACTGTTTTATGTGCAATAGCATGCGGTGTGACATGCATACTGTGCAGTATCAGGATGTTAGGATTGTATTCTGAGCCTTAGTGTGTACAAGTACATATATATCCCCCTCCTAACGTGAAAGTCCTTGTGTCCTCTCCACAGATCCGATCTTCAGCTGCCTGAGACGTGAACCCCAGAAAGACTCTTAATGAATCGGTATTCGTCCCTCGATGCCATGGCGTTCAAGTGAGTAGTTGTTTTCAGCATCTGTATGTTGAATGCGTCCTCTGTCGTCCTGCTGCTTCTCCTGTATGATCTCAGTCACTATCATCAGGTTAGCAGGGATGCATGTTTACTTCTTCAGGCTAATGCATTGAAAGTGTTGGCATATAAAGGGTCTATTCTCTTGGCAGAGTCAAGTTTTCTGACGCTTAATGCTTGTTGGCTGCTCACTTGTTTTTCTGTTCGGCCTAAATTCCTGTTTTCGTTCTTTATTTCCCTTTTTCTCTTTCTTTCCTGCTTGCCTTTGCCAGTTAGAAGACAATAAGGAATGGAAAATATGACTGTCTTCAGAAGATGTTGGTTAGATGAGGATATTTTGAAAGAGTTTGACACACAAATTGAGCCTTTTTGACAATGCACTGTCTATGGGCTGAAATGCTCTCTATGCAAGCATTGGTGCATTCTGAAATGTTTTGGAACCACAATTCATAATGGAGTGCAAGTGGTATTGGAAAAATATTTATTATTAATTTAATAATATTTAAATATTCTGGGATGCAGAATTTTTCATTTACATTTATTTTTTATTTTTTGCACACAGGAATTTTCAACTGTTTAGTTAAATAGTTATATTTAATTAATAATTATAGAATAATTTGTGTTTGTGGGGGGGCAGTTACATCTGCATAGAAAATAAAAAAAATATTTAAAGCCAAAATATTCAAAAACTTACCATACTTTTAGCCATTAAATTTTTTTATGATGATAGTTTTGTAAAAAAAAAAAAATATTTAACAAATATTGTGAATTTGTAAAATGTTTTTTTTTCTGTTTTATTAAAATTTTAGTTCAAAGTTAGTTTTTAAGTTAATTTGGTCATTTTAAGTCATGTTTTAAAATGTTTATATATATTATTATATATATACATATTTATATGCTTATGTTTTTTTTTTATCAGATAAAACCAGTGAAATAAGCCATGCTTTTCAGGATTGAGCAAATTAATTTTGAATCTTTAAAATAAGATGCTGAACCACTATCGTGAGCTGCTCATGTGTAAATGAACACAATGCTGCACTTCGCTGAAACATGCAGCTCATATATTTATTTAATTAAAATGTAGCCTTTGATTGATTTGCATGAAGCCATATCATGGCATTGTTTTTCTTCTGATAAATCAGGGATCAAGTGTCAACGTCTGCATAGAATTGGCATAAGATTTTTCTTCATGCTCTGCAGAATTCTAATAGTCCTGCGGCTTGCTTTTATTTTATTTATTTTTTATGCAAAGGCATTGGAAAACTTTGACTGATTTAAATAATCAAGCAAACTGATGAATATTTAATATCCATGAAAGTAATGTGATGCATCATTTTGATTTGGAGCAAAGTGCTTCTCAAACATGCTGATGTTAGTGTCTCTCTAGTGCAGAATGGCTCTTGATGTCAGACTTTCACAAATGAAGTTGTCTGTCACGCTGACGTCTCTGTTAGTGATTGAAGGCTGTCCGCCGTCTCACATGTACACGAACTACCGCTTCCATTCTGTGGAGAGTGTTGCATCAGCTCTTGGAAATTTAGACGGATTGCTGAAACTGTCATCATTTAATGCATTTTCCCTGGTTTTCAGATGAACAAGCGAATAGTTCATAGCCATTATTTTCTAACAGTGTCAGCAGTCCTGAATCAGAGCTTGCTGTCTGTTTGAGATGGTGTTTCAGTTTGCATGAAAGATCTTGAGCATTCGTCTCATAGAAACTAGATCTATAGTTGGGAGAATTGCATTTTTTATTCAATTATGTACAGTATATTATGCTATATTGTGTATGTAGTCATGACTTGTGACTGACAGGCATGAAGTACAACATGCAGTGAACTATATTGACAATACAACACAATCTCATTTCTCAATTTACAGCAAAAGTTTCCATTAAAATGGTACATTATCATTGTCTACTATTATTGAATAATATTATTTGCAATTAATCTTATTGGACTACATCTGGGGTAAATTCCAGTGTTGTTTTAGCATTGGTGAGATACTGTTATAATTGTATTTATAAATATTTTTAATATTCACTCTTTGTGAATCTGCCCCACATTTTTGAAAGGGTTTTGTTTCACAATCCTCTCCAGGGTGTGGTTATCTCTATTGCTTGTAAACTTTTTTCTACCACATCTTTTCCTTCCCTTCACCTCTCTATTAATGTGCTTGGACACAGAGCTCTGGGAACAGCCAGCCTCTTTTGCAATAACCTTTTGTGTCTTGCCTTCCTTGTGTAAGGTGTCAATGGTCGTCTTTTGGACAACTGTCAAGTCAGCAGTCCTCCCCATGATTGTGTAGCCTACAGAACTAGACTGAGAGATCATTTAAAGGCATTTCAGGTGTTTTGAGTTAATTAACTGATTAGAGTGTGGCACCAGGTGTCGTCAGTATTGAACCTTTTCACAATATTCTAATTTTCTGAGATCCTGAACTTGGGATTTTCCTTAGTTGTCAGTTATAATCATCAAAATTAAAAGAAATAGACATTTGAAATGTATCAGTCTGTGTGTAATGAATGAATATAATATACAAGTTTCACTTGTTTAATGGAATTAGTGAAATAAATCAACTTTTTGATGATATTCTAATTATATGACCAGCATCTGTGTATTCATAGAATAGTATTAACAAATATTAATATTAAAAAACTTAACAATATCGTATTAATATTAATTATTAGTAATATTATTCATTATCATATTATTGGCATTATTATTGAGTATTTTTAATAACTAAAATAATATTTAACCGTATTTATTATTATATTATTTCTTAAATGTGGTATTATTTTAAAAACTTTACAATGAAAAGAGTTGAGATGTCAAGTTTGATCATTCTTTCCTCAGATACTGCTGAAAGCGTCAAACTTGTTGAGGAGTTGTTGAAAAAGATCAAAAGTAACCTAGCAACTGGCGCGGGCATCTGATTTGAGGCCCCCGATCCAGCCGTCCTTTGTATTGCCTGCACTCGTGGGTTTTTATCAGCACAGTTGTTTGTGTGGAGGAATGATAAATGTGCTGCTAAAAAGACGTGAAGAAAACACAGAGTACGAGAATGAGAGATGCTCGCTGTCATCGGATCTGAAACAAAGACGCTCTACACAAAACTACTTGAGATTCATGTCTGTCTGAATGTCTGTCTCTCTCTCTCTCTCTGTCTCTCTCTCTCTGTCTCTCTCTGTCTGTGTGTGTGTGTGTCTCTCTCTCTCTCTGTCTCTCTCTCTGTCTCTCTCTGTCTGTGTGTGTGTGTCTCTCTCTCTCTCTCTCTCTCTCTCTCTCTCTCGTTTCTGAGTCAATATTGACAGAGATTTCTTGAGAGGACAGTCATTTTCTTTTTAGTTTAAGACAGTTCAGTTATTGAATGTAAATTGTAAACAAAGGATAAAAAGATTAAATTAATAAAAATGTAAATGAATAAATATGTCATGAATAAAATGTAATCACATTGTGGGAAAAAATGAACCAATGAAAGGGAGCATCCCATTCTCGTACTCTGTAAAAAAAAAAAAAAAAAAAAAAAATCAATATTAATTGAATGCAAAATTAAATGAAAAACTAGTGTCACAAATAAACAAATATCTAAAAAATAGAAGATCTTGAAGACATAAATATTTAAAATTACAATGATTTAGTCATTTGCTCAAAGATCATGATTCTTCAGTGTTTTCCAGAAGATAATTAACTGCTGATATTTCTTCAAATACTAGTTGTTTACTATACAAAATCATGGTAAGAGGTCAAGGGTTGATGAGTTCAGATGGTCTTCTCTTCGTAGACTCAATGCTGTTTGAACGTGTTGTTTTGTGATGGATCATGTGGTTTTTTTATGTGTGTTTCTGTCTGTAAATCCAGTTTTGGCTTCTTGTTCACGGTAAACAGAAATCCCATCACTCTCAGGACAAACCCTTGTAATCCCCTTCACACTGTAGCCCTGCAGCTGTAAATTAAAAGCTTAAAAGTGTTGTTGTTTTCTGGAAATATGGTTGTTTTTTTGGAGCAAAAAGTTTTTTTGAGAGCTTCATTTCAAGATCATGTGACCTTGATTTAGGCGTAGGTCAAAGGTCAAGCTCCTCTGACCCATCAGCTCCAGGCTGCCGTAACATCTCTGATTCAGTCCAATCAAACGGGAAGCAGCTGCGATGTCAGACTGAATAATTTGGAGATATCAATTGTTTTCTGAAGTCTAAAGGAAATCTGGAGTTGCTCGAGAGGGAAATAATAAATGTCATTTGTTGCTTTGTTGAATCACTTCTTCCTCTGTGGAACAACAAAAGGATGCTTTAGACAGATCGTTCATGCTGCTTTTATCCGCGTAATGAAAATTAATGGGGACTTTGGCTGACGTTTAGCTTTAAAAATGACCGAAAAGAGTAGTTTGCATGACTTGCCTCAGTGTCACATGATCACTTTATGTGAGAAGCAGAGTGAAATTTAAGTTGCTCACTGAAATCTGTGCCAAAAAACAGTTGGTTGTTCTTGTTTGTAGGGCTGCACAATTTAGCCTAAAATGTATATGATAAAATAAAATATGATTTGATATATGATGATGCTTGTGATTTTAATAATAATAATATTCAATATAATTATTATGTTTAAAATAATTTGATTTGTGTAGTACAGTAAAATGTAGCTCAAAGTGTTTTTCAGGCTGGTATATGAAAAATACAGAAAAATAGTAATAAAAACATTGGAAAACAATTATATAATTTTTTTTATTAAATAAGAAATTCACATGGTAATAATGCACTGTAAAATATAATAATTAATAACAATATAATGATTATAATTCTAAAATGCATTAAATAAATAATTATAATAAAATGCAAAATGCAGCTTATGAAAAGAAAGTAAGAAATAAGAAAATTAAAAATATATTTTTTAAATTAATTCATATTTCAATATTTCACTGTAAAATATTGATTATTAAATAAACATATAATCACTATAATTGTAGTACAGCTGTAAAATTACAATACATTTTTAAATGTTGAACCATCAAGTTTTGATTTGTGGAAAATGCTTGATGGAAAATTTGATTTATATATATATATATATATATATATATATATATATATATATATATATATATATATTTGTTTTTTTGCTGCAAATGTAATAAACACACCAAGCCATTTGGTAATTTGGTTTTCTTTTGAGTAATTGTGCAACTCTACCCTCAACTATATCCCTGAAATTGTTTATGGCATGATAATAACCAGGTTTAATGTCAGTGGACAAGAAATAGAATGCTGTGAATTAAATCAAGTGGAAACTTTGAGATTTATGCTGGAATGGAAGTTTTTTAGCGGAAATATTAACTTCAAACCGAAGGAGGTCTTCAAATGAGGGTGAGAACATGACCAAACTCTTCAGTCTTTTTTTTCATGGACGAGGAAACTCAAGTTGATTAAAGTGAAAAAGTGAAAAAGTGAAGTGACATTCAGCCAAGTATGGTGACCCATACTCAGAATTTGTGCTCTGCATTTAACCCATCCGAAATGCACACACACAGAGCAGTGAACACACACACACACACACACTGTGAGCACACACCCGGAGCAGTGGGCAGCCATTTATGCTGCGGCGCCCGGGGAGCAGTTGGGGGTTCGATGCCTTGCTCAAGGGCACCTAAGTCGTGGTATTGAAGGTGAAGAGAGAACTGTACATGCACTCCCCCCACCCACAATTCCATCCGGCCCGAGACTAGAACCCACAACCCTTCGATTGGGAGTCCAACCCTCTAACCATTAGGCCACAACTTCCCCCTAGCAACTCCTCTCTATCTCCTCTAAGAGTTAACAATATCAACTAATATAACAATATCATGCTCTTGTTTTGCATTGCCACAGTCGTCTTCTCATCAATCACACACTTTTGTTTTCCGATCTGCTCGCTAACAATCAAATAGTCGTCTCCGTCTTGAATAATAGCAGTCCTCCATTATGAAGAGGGCGACCCGTGACATCTTCACTTCCTCCGGCTCTGTTTGAGCGTGAATGACGGCTCTATTGCAGGATGTTGTGTGTGACGCGGTGCTCGATATAAAGAAACGTGACCTTTGACTCGTAGCTCATCAGTTTTAGTCCGTTGTCAGTGATCTGACAGGAAGTCCCGACACCTGCCACAGCGGGACGAGAAGCACCAGAAGAAGGACGCTCTGAATGTAATTCATAAAAAGCAGATGTAGAAATATTTTTTGAAAAAGTTGGATTTTACATTTAATCATTTAACAGACACTTTTATCCAAAGCAACTTACAAATGAGAACAGTAGAAGCAGTCAGGTCAACAAGAGAACAACAACAGTATACAAGTGCCTTGAGAAGTCTCAGTTAGTCTAGTACAGAACGCATAGCCAGGTTGTTGTTGTTTTGTTTTTTTTATAAATGAAAAGACAAGAAAAGGAAAAGTGCTGGTATTAGTTGCTTGAATGCTGGCGAAAAAATGAGTCTTTGGATGTTCCTTGAAAATGAGTAAAGACTCAGCTGTACGAATTGAGTTTGGGAGGTCATTCCACCATAGCCAGTGTAACCTGATGAGGAGAGGAGTAACGTGAGCTTTTTTTTGGCTCATTGAAGACAACCCCTAGCTGCTGCATTCTGGATCATTTGCAGAGGCTTGACAGTACATGCAGGAAGGCCCGCCAGGAGAGCATTACAATAGTCAAGTCTGGAGAAAACAAGAGCTTGGACAAGAAGCTGGGTTGCTTGCTCTGACAGGAAGGGTCTAATCTTCCTAATGTTGTGTAAGGAAAACCTGCAGGACCGGGTCATTGTAGCAATGTGGTCTGTGAAGCTTAACTGATGATCCATCACAACTCCTAGGTTTCTGGCTGTCCTCGAAGGAGTAATGGTTGATGAACCCAGCTGTATAGAGAAGTTGTGGTGAAGCAATGGGTTAGCTGGAATCACCAGGAGTTCTGTCTTTGGAAGGTTAAGCTGAAGGTGATGGTCATTCATCCAGCTAGAAATGTCGCTCAGACAGGCTGAAATGCGAGCAGCTACCGTCGGGTCATCAGGCTGGAATGAGAAGTAGAGTTGGGTGTCATCAGCGTAGCAGTGATAAGAAAAGACATGCTTCTGAATGACAGATCCTAATGATGTCATTTAGATGGAGAAGAGAAGTGGTCCAAGTACTGAGCCTTGAGGAACCCCAGTAGCAAGGTGTTGTGACTTAGAAACATCACCCCTCCAAGACACACTGAAGGATCTGTTAGAGAGGTAGGACTTAACCTACAGGAGTGCTGTTCCAGAGATGCCCATCTTTCTGAGGGTGGACAGGAGAATCTGGTAATTAATGGTGTCAAAAGCAGCAGACAGGTCCAGTAAGATGAATACTGAGGATTGAGTGGCCACTTTTGAAGCCAGATTGGTTATTATTGGCAGATTTAGAGATGGTTTCTTGAGCAGTGGGCTTACCCGAGCCTGCTTAAATGCTGAGGGAAATGTTCCAGAGTGAAGAGAGGAGTTGATAACGTGAGTTAGCGAAAATATGACTGAAGAAGAGATCGCTTGAAGGAGGTGATTGGGGATTGGATCAAGTGGTAGGATGTAGGATGGTTGGACAGGAGAAGTTTGGAGACATTCAATTTTAATGGATTTAATTGTTTCAAGTTGTTATAATTTCGAATTGTTACTATTATCTTTCTTTCTATTTATAAAGCACTTTCACACAACTACTAGTAGATCCAAAGTGCTGCACAATACAGCTAAAATAAATCAAATAAGAAACCACAAAACATCAAAACGCAATATAACAATGCAATTGACATGGCTAGATAAAAGCTATTGACAAAATGTTTTTTTAAGTAGATATTTAAATACTTGCAAAGAGGGCACAGCTGTTTTAAAAGCTTGTAATTTGTTTCATTGACTAAATCCAGCAACAGCGAAGGCACAGTGAAGGCTGTCTCTCTACTTTTCTCAAATTGCCTATGCTTTTCTGTGTCAGCCGTGCCACAAGGATGCTCTGTTTTCTTTCATATCAAAGTATAAATACAAACAGAAACAGAAGAGCATAAGCAGTTTGAGTGATGTGGAGAGACACAGAGGAGACAAAGGAATTGTTGAATAAAGTCGTTATTTTAGTTTTATTCGCATACAAAAAGTTGTCGCTTCATAATGTTGCGCTTGAACCACTGTTGGCAGATGGACTATTGTGACAATGCTTTTGATAATTTCTGGACCTTGACTGTGTAACTTGCATGGCAGTCTATGGGACAGTTACAAGTCTCCCGGTTTTATCCAAAATATCTTCAATTGTGTTCCGAAGACGAACAAAGCTTTTACAGGTTTGGAGCTAGATAGGGGTAAGTGATTAATGACAAACATCCCTTTGATATACCTCACTTGATATAATGATAAACAGTAGTATTTAACTGAAGATTCACTTGTTACAAAAATTTTAAAACCTTTCAAGTGAATTGATTATTTGAAACTTTTTGGTGTGTGTGAAAAAAACCGAAACACATTTACTAGAAACTAAATTTGTCAGTCCTACATGCCACATACTAGGAAAGTGTTTTTGATGACTTCATTATGACGGTATGTAAACTATGATGTAAATTTTTGTTGCATTATACTGCACCTTGTTGGAAGAAGTAGCTTTTTAGTAGCTCTGATGCTCTGCTAATGAGGTCTGAGTTCATTACACCTAAATATCAACACTCATATCAAACCACATTTTCCGAAAACAAGTTTCTCAGGTAGTTGTGTTCCTCTACTGACCCATTGATCCATCTGAGGTTAATGCTGATATATGCGACTCTTCTCAGACCAAACAGACAGACGTTTGTAAGGATGCATCACTCAAATGGAGCGCTGAATCAAATTTAGACTGACATCAGGAAGAAGTTAGCATGCAGCATAATGGGTAATTGGGAAGGGGCCTGTGTGTTTGTGTGCGCTGGCATTACGTCCGCATGACTTGCTGTGATTGTCTCTGGCTGGTTTATTCACCCCTCGACTCAGTCCTGTTAACGACGCTTGAACGCTTTCTCTTTGACCTACATTAAAGTGTGTTGCTGATTGTTTCTTCTGCAAAGGGTAACGATTTTGGTGATATTAACCAGAACCAGAACTAATCAAGAACATAGGAGCAACTTGTTGGTTTTCAGCTTGTTAGTTTGATTTTTGAAGCACATAGAAGTTTGTTAAAGACTAGTCTATGTCTGTGGTGGTTTATCTGGTTACTAAAAGCACATGGAGAAGGAAACTTACCACACATCAGAAGTAAATATGGACAATTGAGCCTATTCCCAATAAAGATTGACCGATAATCGGTTTTAATGATATTTACTTTTGTTTGTAGAACTGCAAAATGTAGTGGAAAAGTTTTTAAATAATAATAATAATAATAATAGTAGTAATGAATAATAATAATAATAATTATTATTATTATTAGAAGTAATAATAACAATAATCATAATTTCTACGTACGACAACAACAATAATATTTTTTTATAATAATTTTATTTGTATAGCACCTTTTATACACAAAATGCTACTCAATGTGCTTCACAGGGTGCCATATGAAATATGAAAAAATAGTAATAAGATAATTTAAATGACTGAAGTGAAAAATAAGAAAATATTTTATAATATTAATAAAATTAGAATACATAATAATAATAATAGTAATTATCATTATTATTGTTAATTATTATTAGTTATAGTATTTTATGGTATAATTATATTAATACTAAATTGTTTAGTGTAAATATCTGTAAAACTGGTTATCGAACTAAATTGCTTACGGTACATTATCGGTCAAAACCAATTAATGGTTTCTCCCTCAATGTGCTTTTAGCAACCAGATAAACCACCTCAGTCCTTAAACCACAGATATTGAAGCAGTTTTCTTAATCAGATATCGGTTTTATAATATTAAACCGATAAACACCATATCTAAAGTGACCAACTAAAACTTACTCTTTGTTTTGCATCCGGTACTTTAAACTGTAGTTAAAAATGAATTTTTACATATGTTAAAAGTTTATAAACTCCCTTGTTGTTTATTTACATGTATGTTCTTGATTTGAAAATATTTAACTTATTTTATTTTATTTTTTTGCTTATTATATTTGCTAATGCTTGCTATTGTAAAAACACATGCTATGTTTTAGTGTTGTGATATGAAAATGAAGTTAAATGCAAACAGAGGTAAAACATTAAATAAATATGGGTTGTCTGACAAATAATTAATTGCAATTATAAAAAACAATATCGGTTTAAATGCTTAAATGGCTCTTTTATATTGTAAGTGTTTTACAGTCAGAAACATCATCTAGTCAATGAAGCATGACGTTTCTGCACTTAGTATTTGCATGCTTGCATGAATGATGCTTTTGTATTTGAGACGTTCTGTTCATGAGCAGCAGGTTGTGTGCTGAAGGAAATTGCTGCAAGTTATCAAATCTAAATGTAAATGAATGTGTAAAGCTGCTGAGCCAAACTTCCTGTGCCTTTAAGTGAATGGTAGTGAATCATGACCTGTTTCTGAGGACGGTATCATGACATGTGCATTTGCAGACCCATGATGTTTCATCAAACATGTTAGAGTACTTTGGTACTGTTTTTTTAGACTGTAATTTTATTAATGTGTTTTATTAATGTGTTGTTTATTAATGTTACTGCTATCTGATCTTGATCTGATCTTGCATCTATCCAGATATCTGTTCTTACATCTCTATCTCTATGATTGCTTTGCTTCAGATTCGACACATTATATCCTCTGTTGATTGTGTGAACATTTCAAAACACGCTTTAAAGTCCACTTGAGTGTTTTATGACTCTTAAGATGTTGCTAAGTCTCCAAATCAGGCAATTAAAGCCACTGATGTAAAACCTCACCTGTCTGCTCTTAGTGTCACATCCAGATCTTTCTGTACAGTGTTTTAACTCCAAGTCAAAACACACACACGTTCACAATTTCATTAATGTTAACATCATATGGGTTTAAAATAAGTGCTAGTATTTTATAGATTGCATCCTGAGGAATAAGCATCTGTGTTTGTTTAGATGCTGTCCTTCCTTTGCTCTCATGTGCTGTCTCTGTGTATTTCCACTACTTCTGTGTGATTTCACTCTTTAACACGTCAGTGTGTGACTCCATGATAACCCTCTCCTCATCTCTGTGTCTCTCTTCAGCCGGCGTCTTTTGTAATTCTCTCTGAAGGACGGATCTTCAGGTGTAGTCGAGCGTCGTGGGAGAGTTACAGGTCAGAAATCCCTCCCCTGTCCCGTGTGCTTTGGGGCTTTCGCTCGCTCTCATTGGCTGAGCTGTGTGCGATGACATCACTGCATGAAGCTGACGGACGGATCCTCCTGTCGCTTTAAACCTGCTGCATGCTTATTTTTCCTCATTTTGATCTTCTGCTTGAGTTGGAAACCCTGCTTGTCCATCCCAAGTGATTTTTTTTTGTGTGTTGAGATTTCTTTCCCTCATTTTTCCTGCAGTTTACCTTCTTTTCTTCATTTGCAAAAGTCCACAGAGTGCGTTTGTTTAATCTTTTCTGTCTGGCTTCTGGCTCTTTGCCTTTTATTTGGTGATGTGTGTTTGAGTTTGTTTTTGTGAGTCTCTCCCTCCTCTCTAATATCCTGCTTGTGCTTGATCGCTATAGTAAAGTGACGTTATGATGTTATTGATCAGTTAACTAATACTATGCTAACAGCAGTGTTATTTTAGTGTCAGTATTTTCCTTTTAATGTTTTTATTTTTATAATGTCCTTATTATTCTTATTTTCTTTCATTTTAATTTTACTAATTACTAATTGTTTTTATCAAATGTCTATAATTTGTATTTATTTCAGTTTTAGTTACTTAATACATTAAGTTAAACTAAATGGGGGAAAAGTTTGCTTTAACAAACAGAGGACAGTTATTTTTGACATTTATTTTTTTCCCTTTACTATAATAGCTGTTTATTTATAAAAAAAATTTTTTACTGTAATATCTATCTGTTAATTTAACAAAAAAAATTTTTTTACTAATAATTTACTAAAAATAAAATTTGTATTATTTAATTATGGTCTATTTTAATTATTTTATTTATTGTTATTTTATTTTATTTATATTTAATTCTGTACGCTCAATTTATATTTAATTTATATTTTAATAAAAAATAAATGTTTCATATTTGTATAGTTTTAATGAAATATTTATATTTATCTAATTTATTTTAATTTGTTTATTTTAATTTTTACTTTTATCTCTATTAATTTTTTTTATTTCTTTTATTTACATCTTTTAAAGAACAGAAGTTGTATTTCCCATGCAAAACTCATCACCAAAATGACAGGGTATTCTGAATGGTGGCTAGGTTATTGTATTTTATTTTTTTTTCTGTCCATCATGAAAAGAGTCCTTTACCCTCATAATCTTCTAGTCTCTATATATGGCTTATTTTTAATTTTTTTGATCCAAAAGCTGAAAACGGTGCGTCTGATCACATAAAGTAAAGCACCAGCTCCCCTCTCTCGCCTCGTTCGTGTTCTGGATCTGAGTTGAGAGAGATTTGCAGCACATTCTTCAGTGGAACTCGATCTAGAGTTCAGCGACGTGATGAGATCCGCTGTGTTCATCAGAGCGAGCTGTAATCCTCATGCGATAGTTTATTGTTCCTGGGACGTGAGTATTTAAAGTGACGTGCAGTTCTTGGCCAGAACTCATTGCATTGTGGGCCGTCAGAAGTCTGGAATGAAACGTATCAGTGTCTGGCTGTCAAAATGAGCATTTCCTCTCATGTTTGCCAAGTCCCAGGCGAACACTGCGGAGGTGCTGGAAGAGCCGGAGGATGCTGGGAGTTTTCACAAAAGAGCCCAGAAGGGCTTTTTGTCCCTCCTGAACCTTAAATCCGAGCGTGAAATCGCTGTCATGCTAAAGATGGTGCCGTGTTACAATACTGAGCATGGAGTGTGACAGTGAGGAGCGTCGTGGGGTTTTACTCTTGTTTTAAAGACTCGTCAGGGCAGAAAAAGGCACCTTAATTAACAGGAAACAGACTGATGTGTCATACAATAAAACCGCTGTGTTTGTGGAGCTGCTTCAGCGCGGCCCACCGTGAGCGGATTTATTCACTGTTTTTTTTTTCTTTAACTATCTGCAATGGGGTTTGAATTCATTTCAAGTCTTCGTAATTTAAAAAGGGTCATTTTAAACATTTGTGACTTTGTTTTTCCGTATATAATGTTGTTAGGGTTTCGTGCTTAAATAACAGTCAATTTAAATAGCAATTTAAAGTTTAAATGTAACGTTTTTGTGGCCATTGACACTTTGAATGAGACTACTGATATATAAATACATGTATTATTATTATTATTATTATTATTATATCCAACCTAATTTAAATGCACATAAATATAAAAAATACAAACATACAACAATAACAATAAAAATGAAAATTATTTTAATTTAAATGATGGATGAATGGATGGATGGATTATATATTTACTCATCAATTAAAATGTTTTTAAAAAGGTATTTTTAAAACTGCTCTGTACAATGATTCATAGTCCTACAATTAAAATATTAACACTCCAGTCATCAATAAAAATTTGTAAAATAAAAATATATTTTTTTAAACACCAACTTTCAAAAACAACCTGTTTAACACGAAATATGTTTTTTTTTTCACTTTGTAGTATTAGAAATATTAATGGAATAAACTAAACCGTTAAAGCTTTATAACATTCATTTGTAATATGTTAATGTTTTTAAATTATGTATAAATACATTTTCAATATATAACACATACGGCATTGAAATCTATTGAATTGTGATGTATCATTTAGTTTTTTACAAGCAGTAATTACTGTCATTGATTTTCAGTAAATAGTCTGTGTGGCTTGGTTAGAGAGTTGTGAATGTGAGATTGTCACAGTAAATGAGGCTCTTTTGTTATAAAACTGGAACAAAAACCCTGTTGTGCACGACAGATAGATACTGAATCCAGAAATGCTGACAGAAACTCAATCTTTCTGCTAGTTTCAGTTTTTGTCTGTCAGTTTTATTGCTGTTCATCTGAAACTCTGCTCGTGTCGTGAGGAAGCACGGGCCGTAATATAAGCCACCCCTAAACCTGATCGCCCACTGTGTGAGATGTATTTATATTCAGAGAGAAACTGAAGATTCCACACACACACACACACACAGTGTTAATGACACACACTCACGATGACCACCTCTCACTGAAAACAATCCAGTCTTGTCAAGGTTAGAGGCTTTCTCACAGCACCTGTGCTTGGACATCACCGTCCAGACTCCTGCCTCTGATCTCTGCCGCCGGGGAATATTAATAACCCGTGAAGATCTAAGATCAGTTCCTCCTTATTCTCACTCTGCTCTGTTTTACAGAGAGTGGTCCTCTTCTGAAGAGCTTTCAGTCTGTATTTCAGTCACTGGTAGCTCCTGAATAGTCAAAGTCACACAAAACCCCTCATTTCCAGACTTAGTCACACTTTGTAACTGAATTTCACTGCATTAGAAGTCAAAATGATTGCATATCTCTCATGCATCACAACAACGTAAAGTTTTAAAATTAACTTAAAAGTTCTGCTGAATAATAATGTATTGTAATACTTTATAACATCATCGGAACTTAAAGATGTTTTTTTTTAGCATATGAACTTAAAGATTCTTTGTGGAATCATATGAAGTTTAAAAAATGTATAGCATCATGGGAAATTTCTGAAATTGCACTATGACATCAGAGGAACTTAAACGTTCTCTTGTAGTATCATTGGAATTTGTTTATGACATCATGATCTTAAAGATTCTTTTATGGAAATAGAGGAATTGAAAGGTTCATATGAGGAATTTTAGCAACTTAAAGGTTAATTTGTGACATCTGAGGAACTCAAAGGTCCTTTTATAGAATTTTAAGAATTGAAAGGTTCTTTTATGGAATTTTAGAAACTAAAAGTTATTTTATGACATTTTAAGAACTTAGATTTTATTATGGACTTAAAGAAACTTAAACATTCTCTTATGGAATTTTAGGAACTTTAAGGTTTTTTTATGCAATTAAAGATTATATTTTGTAATAAAGCTTCATTAATGACATTGCAGGAACTTAAAGTTTCTTTATCAACGTAGGAACTTATGTTTTCTTAAAGCATTAAAATGTTCTTTTAGAACTGTCTGTAAAACCCTTTTTTGGAAGCTTAGTTTTTTTAAGTTTGAACATGCAAATGTTGAAAATGAAGTTTTTAATTTGACTCTTTTGATGGAGCAGCAGAGGTAGTCATTATATTTTACAGCACAGTGACACAAGTGTGTGTGTGTGTGTGTTTATCCTCTTAAATGCACCTCACTTTCCTCACATGTGATTTGTGCTCAGTGCTGCAGCTCATGAACAGCGTGTGTATTATAAAGGTCTCCGTAGCTCTGCCTAAATATACGTTTTTACAGGGACTGACCCTTCATCTGGCTTTGGTGTGGTCGCGTCAGCACTGCACAGATGGACGGCTGTAATTACATGAGAAGCTGCTATTTTCTGTCCTTTGCATTGGGTTTCCATTACCTACAGTTTCTGTCCTCAAGTTATTTAAGGCATGACTGTAGCTGTGCTGCAGCTAGTTTTATTTAGATGGATATTCTAAAGCATTTCCCAGCTCTATATACAATACATAC
>NC_068416.1:26226793-26319293 GCF_023724105.1 Carassius gibelio | reverse complement strand
GAAAAGCAAAGTATATATATATATATATATATATCCATACAATCTTTAAATTCTCTGAAGTAACATGTTAATACCATAGTGCATAGTGCATGTATGTTCATTATAAAGCACCAATGTTTCGTCATTCACGTTCATTGTGTGGAAATGAGCCGTATGAATATGATATGTATATTCAATCTTTTATTGTGTAAAAAGTGATCTGTGAACCTGTGTGTCAGATTGATCGTGCATGATTCCTTCATGTTCAGTCGTGGTTTGCTGTATCTGCATGTGTCTTCTCTTTCTCTCAGAGGAAACCTCACACTGCCGAAGATCCCGGAGTCTAACATGGCTCTGAGCGTGTTAGGGTTGTTTCTGGGATTGCTTCTGGAAGTTTCCACACACGGACCCTCCAGCGTTCCCAGAAGCTCGTGGAGGCACGACGGTGAGTGAAGGGTTAAAGTTTCTCTGGTCAGAAATGAAACCTCTGCAGGTGCCACACATCTGACTTTCCACTGTCCTTATAAACATGCTTCTGAATTATGTGCATAAATATAATATATATTTTTTAACATTGATAATAAATCATCATATTATTCTGATTTCTGAAGATCATGTGACACTGAAGACTGGGGGAATGATGCTGAAAATACAGCGGTGCATCACAGAAATAAATTACACTTTAACAGATATTCACATAGAAAACATTTATTTTAAATTGTAATAATATATCACAATATTACTGTTTTTATAGTATTTTTATTCCAATAAATGCAGCCTCGATGAGCGTAAGTCAAAAACAACCCTATATTTTTGTACAGTATATTGTTTCAGCAGCACAGGAAGTCATGTGTGGTGTTTTTGACACACATGTGGCATTTGCAGGCGTCCTGCGTCTGTTGGGTCTCTAACAAAAACACTTGCAACCTGAGAGCTGCACACACACACACACACACCCAACCGGCAGCCAAAAACAAACTGAAGTGTGCCAGTCACACACAAATCATCATCTATGAATGCACATGCTCAAATATACTACATGCATTATATAATAATAATTTACTATGCCTAAAGTGTTCATGATCAACAACCATTGCATTTTGGGTTGGTCATTTGTTTGGCCCTTTAGCTTGTTTACTCTCTTAATACAGTATATTTAATGCTGATATAATAATAAAAGAAATAACATTGCTGATGTGGCAGTGCTCTAATGTCATAGTAGAAATGTCTTTTGCTGAGCCGAACATGAGTGGCACACATGTTTGGATGGAGATGTTAGAGTTTTATTGTGCTGGAGATGAAATGCATGACTCATGAGTTTGACCGCTGCTTTATTCGGAGCAGTAAATCATCTGCTGCTGCTTTCATAGAGTTCAGGATCTCCTCTGGAAGAGGTTTCCCCACAAACAGCTGGAGAACGCTCTTTATACTGCTCAAAATACTCATGTGTTCATTCAGCAGACAGGAGGAGAAGCAAACATTCCCGGCCTATAAATGATCTTTTTGCTTCTTTTAGGAAATATTCCACATCTCTATAAATATGGAAAGATTTGGAATCAAAATTTGGAATAATTAAGATTATTTAATGTTTTTAAAATCAGGCTGCATTTATTTGCCCCAAAATACAGTTAACATTTAAAAATATAAAAATCTGAATATATGTTATAACTCCTGATGAAGTGTCTTTTATATCATGATGTTGTTAATTTATTTCTGTGATGCACAGCTGTATTTTCAGCATCTTTCCTACAGTTTTCAGTGTCACATGGTCTTCAGAAATCATTTTAATATGATGATTTACACTACAAGAAACATTTCTGATTATTATCAATGTTGAAAGCTTTGATGTTCTTTGATGTTCAAAAGAACAGTATTAACTTGAAATTGAAACATTTTGTAACATTATAAATGTTTTGTTTTCTCACTTCTGATCAATTTAAAGCATCCTTGTTGATTATAAGTATTAATTTGTCATTTTAAAATCTTACTTCAAATGTTTGAGTGGTTGTGCATTAAAGTTTTTACAAAAATACACCAAAGACTGGAGGAATGATGCTGAAAATACAGCTGCACATCACATAAATAAATTACACTTTAACACATATTCATACAGAAAACAGTTGTTTTAAATTATAATAATATTTCAAAATTTTTACTGTATTTTAGATCAAATAAATGTAGCCTTGGTGAGCAGATAAGACAATCTGAACTATGCCCATATTCCTATTATATTATTTTCTCTTAAAATGTTGACTTGTGTCTGATTTCCGCACAAACCCGGTCTGATGTGATCTGCTCTGTGTGTGTGTGTGTGTGTGTGTGTGTGTAGATGTGGATCTGCTGGAGTTCTGGGAGCCGGATGTGTTTAACTACACGACTCTCCTGCTGAGCGAGGAGCGCGGCGTGCTGTATGTCGGCGCTCGAGAGGCCGTCTACGAGCTCAACATGAGCAACGTGTCAATCAAGAGCAAGCAGGTGAGAGTTACTCCAGCTGCCGCGTTCCTGATGAAGTGTGTTTTATATCACGATGTTGTATTGACTCTGTTCTCTCAGCTGCTGTGGAAGGTTCCAGAGAGCGACGTGTCGATGTGTATTTTAAAGGGGAAATCTAAGGAGGTAATGTGGAAAAATACTTCAAGTGAGCTTAATCTGGTCGATTCTTTGTAAATGTTTGTTCTGTTTTATCTAACTGAAATGTTTTTGTGCTCGTGTGACAGACGGACTGTCGAAACTACATTCGAGTTTTGCAAGTGCTGGATGAAGACACTCTGTATGTTTGTGGGACCCACGCGTTTCAACCCCTCTGTGATTATCTGGTGTGTACAAGCCTTAGTATAAAGCCTTTAAATCACCCAAACTTCCCAATAAACACTCATCTTTAGAAGATCGCATTCACTGTTTCATCTGCTTCAGTTTGGGAAGCAATTTCAATCAATTTTTCAGAAAGTGATTTAAGTCCTGATGCAACCAGCCCAAGATGATTTGCATTATAACATTTCAAATAACATTTGATTATTTATTTTTTATTTTTTTGCATAAAGCCAAATAATAACCACATCACCCAAAGCAATAAAATTTAGCTGCTAAATACAGTAAAAAAAAAAAAAGGTTCAATGACTCTGATTCATGACTTCTGCAGAATAATATATAATCATTAAAAACACTTTCTGTGGGGTCATAATTCTGTGTTATTTTAACATTATATATATGATATTATAATATTTTGCATTTAATATTTTGCATTTATTTTTTACAAAAATTTAGTATTTTTTTTCTTATTCATTTTAATACTTTGACTTACACTTCAGTTATTTAATTAAAAAATATTATTATTATTATTATTATTATTATTATTATTTTCCCAGTTCTATTTAGCTAGTTGGTTCGTTATAGTAAATATTTAATTTATTAAAAAAAAAAAAATTAAGTCCAGGTTTTATTTAGCGCTTCTATGATTTTTTTTTTTTTTTAGGGAACTAGTTGTTCCTCGACACAAACCCTTCTTCACCAATTTCAAACTATGTGACATTTTGGTTTGTCAAAACTTCCCTGATATTTTGAATAGCAGTAGTTCTGGACCTCTTTCTGAATATGAATACAGTAGTTTCCTCTTTCTGTCCGACTCTGCTCTGTTTCTGACTGGTTTCTCTTCAGTCGCTGCAGGACTTCTGTCTGCAGGACCGAGCGGAGGACGGCCGAGGGAAGTGCTCCTTCGACCCGGCGCAGAGCTTCACCAGTGTGATGGTTGGTAAGTGAACGCAGGACAGGCTCAGTGTGTGTCTGCTGTATTCACAGAAGTGCTGAGCGCTTGACCGGCTGTTTGTTGTTTAGATGGTGAGCTGTACTCAGGAACGGCGTATAACTTCCTGGGCAGCGAGCCGATCATCTCCAGATCTTCTCTGTCTCAGAGTTTACTGCGCACAGAGTATTCGACGTCCTGGCTCAACGGTACGACGCTAACCAGTCCACCGCCGTAAAAACAACACTGTGCATATGAATATAGAAATATGAATTTGAATTCATTATGAATTCAGTTGTTGTTATTGAAAACTAAAACTTTTTTATTACAATAAAGGTGGTGGTCTATTAGATGAAAAGTTGGCTACAAACTGAAATATGTTTGTTGAAACACTGGAATTAATACATTGAAATAAATTAATTCTGTAATTATATTGTTCATATATATATATATATATATATACATATATACATAATAGTAATATATATTAAAAATAAAAGCTGGAATGACCATGTAATAAAAAAAAAAAAATCTCTTTCAAATTGTAAATTATTGAAATGTCTGTTGCTATATATATTAGTACTAAGATATATTTATAGCATAAAAAACTAAAGGCATAACAAAATTGCAAACACAAAAAGGTATTAATATTACTAATAATAAACCTAATATTAAATAAAATAATTTAAATGAACACTAATAAAAAAAAAAAAAATTGTTTAACATTATAATAGTCTGTAAAAATGTATTTGCATATGAATTGTTAATGCATAAAAAAGACAAAAGCACATTATAAAGTTTATAATGTTTTTTTTTTTTATATAAGCATTAATAAAACTATATTAAAACAAAAACTGAAAATATGAAAATAAAAGTAAATTCAAAAGGTTAACAAAACCTGTAATAGTGTATAAATAATAAAATATGACTGCTTAACTAATAATAATGTTGGAAGCACACAACAAAATTGCTGATTTTTATTTTTATTTACTAGTATTAATAACATGAATATTAAAATGATAACTGAAAATATGAAACTAAATACAAAAGCTAATTCAAAATATGAATACAACTGTAAAAGTGCATAAAATGATAAAAGCACATAATATTTCTTAGATAAATAGTATTAATAAAACTAATATGTGACCCTGGAGCACAAAAGCAGTCATAAGTAGCACAGGTATATTGTAGCAACAGCCAAAAATGCATGGTATGGGTCAAAAATCATTAGGATATTAAATGAATTTCCTACCATAAATATATCAAATCTTAATTTTTTTATAAGTAATATGCATTGCTAAGAACTTTATTTGAACAACATTAAAAGGTGATTTTCTCAATATTTATATATTTTTTTTTGCACCTTCAGATTTTGAAATAGTTGTATCTCAGCCAGATATTGTCAGATCCTTACAAAATCTTATTTATTCAGCTTTCAGATGATGCATAAATCAAATAAAAATAAAAAAACTGAAACTCAAGACTGTTTTTGTGGTCCAGGGTCACATATTTAAGCTAAAACTAAAAGCTGTCATGTAAACTACAATAGTATGCAGAATTAGCACAGCTCAGTTGTGACTCTGTTGTGTGTTCAGAGCCCAGTTTCGTCTTCGCTGATGTGATCCGAGAAGGGCAGGACAGTCCTGAAGGAGACGATGATAAGATCTACTACTTCTTCACCGAGGTGGCGGTGGAGTACGAGTTCTTCGGGAAGCTGCTGATCCCCAGAATCGCTCGCGTTTGTAAGGTCCGTAACAGCAGTTTCTCACACTTTCATGTCCTTTAGCAGACTTGTGATTTTATTAAGGGCAGAAAAATCATCTTGTTCCGGGAAATTTGCTCTGCATTGTTGGGGATTTCTTTTTCTCCAGTAAAAACCATCTTTATCACCTTTGACAGAGTTTCTCTAAGCTCTTGTGAAATCTGACGTCTGATCATCTTCATCTCTGTTATCTGTCGACGTCTTGGTTTTAGTTTAGTGATGAAGAGTCAGCATTTCTTGATCATGTATAATTAGGGTGCGAATGAGAGTGTGCAATCATAATGTTGTTCAGAAGCTTTATAAAAATAAAAGCTAATGTTATATGTGACCCTGGACCACAAAAGCAGTCTTAAGTCACTTTAAATCATTGTATGGGTCAACATTATAGATTTTTCTTTTATGCCAAAAATCATTAGGATTTTAAATAAAGATCATGTTCCAAGATATTTAGTAAATATCCAACCGTAAATATATAAAAACTTAATTTTTGATTAGTAATATGCATTGCTAAGATCTTCATTTGGACAACTTTAAGGGTGATTTCCTCAATATTTAGATTTTTCTAGATCCTCACAAACTATACATCAATGCAAAAATTATTTATTCCGTTTTCAGATGATGTATAAATCTCAATTTAAAACAAAATATGTATATATATATATATATATATATATATATATATATATGTGTGTGTGTGTATATATATATATATATATGTGTGTGTGTGTGTGTGTGTGTGTGTGTGTGTATATATATATATATATATATATATATATATATATATATATATATATATATATATATATATATATATAGTGTGTGTATGTGTATATATATATATATACATATATATGTGTGTGAGTGTGTGTGTGTGTGTGTGTAAATAACAAAAAACTAAAGCTAATATAAATAACAAAATTACATAACAAAATTACTAAAAATAGTGCATCTTACTGAAAATGTTAATTAAAATGATGTTTATTAGTTACTAAAATATGAATGTTTAAAAACAAAAACTATATTAATATAATTAATAAACTTAAAATTAAAACTGAAAATATAAAAATGAAATCGAATTCAAAATATTAATACAATGTTTATAAATAATACTAAAATATGAATATTGAAAAAAACTAAGACTGATAAAATAATTATAAAACCACATAAAAATTCGAAACAAATGAGTATTAATAAACCTAATATTAAAATGAATACCGAAAATATAAAAATAATTTTAATCATGTTTAAATAATACTAAAACATTTTAAAAACAAATCTAATAAAAATTACAAAGCCACATAACACAATTTACAAACAAATTAGTTTATATATATATATATATATATAAGCATTAATAATCCTGATTAAAATTAAAACAGAAAATATAAGTTAATTGATAATATTAATAAAAAAAAATTAATAAGTGTATAAATAAAGCAAGAAAAATATATAATTAAAAAGCATCAAATTTAAGCACATAACCATGTCAAAGAATGTATTAATATTGGTATTAAATTGCACTATAGTTCTAAAAAATTCAAACACAGTAACATTTTAATCCAATTTCAAACTTTATGACAAGAACTTGGCTTTGAGTCTAACATTTAATAATGTTTTATTATATATTATAGCACTATTATTCTTAATTTTACCATCCTGCTATCAACAACACCCCTGATGAACAACTGAATAAAACTGAAAAAGTGTGTGACATGATGGAAGTTTTTGAACTTTTATACAATGGTTTGAAACCTTTAGATTTATTTAAATACATGCAATATGTAAATGACAGCATGCAGATGTTTGTGTGTATCTCTCACTGTAACAGGGCGATCTGGGCGGTCAGCGGACGCTGCAGAAGAAGTGGACGTCGTTTATGAAGGCTAAGCTGGTCTGCTCAATGCCGGAGCTCAACTTTGTGTTTAACGTGGTTCATGACGTGTTTATTCTGAAAGCGCCGCACTGGAGAGACACCGTCATTTATGGGGTCTTCACGTCTCAATGGTGAGCGTGTGTGTATGTGTGTGTGTGTGTTCACTTGCTCCAGTTTGCCTTGATTCATCGTTTCATTTTGTGAGTCAGAGAATCAACTGTATCTGAGTGATTGGACTTTTGTGCATCAAAAGAAGATAATTTTTTTTATGCATAAGGGACTTTTCTTCAAAAGGGTTTTCTGTGTGTTTCAGGGGGAATGTTGGGCTGTCCGCCGTCTGTGCATATAACATGAGTTCGGTGCATGAGGTGTTCTCTAAAGGGAAGTACATGCAGAAGGTCACGGTGGAACAGTCCCACACTAAGTGGGTCCGATTTAACGGCATCACCCCGAGTCCCAGACCCGGAGCGGTTAGTATTTCCACAAAACATGCAACTCAGTGGTTATATATGTGTGTGCTTACAGGATCCGTAAGATCAGAGGGTGCTGTAGGTGAGAGGATTTATAAAACAAAATCAGTTCAAAATAAAAAAACAATACAATGTGAAAGTGAAATAATAATAGAATAAAATAAATACAAGCATGTGACTGTATGTAGGACAAGCAGACTGGAAAATGAGTAGATGTGAAATAAAATTAAAACAATATAAATATTAGAATGAAATAAAATGAAAAAAAAAATAATAATAATAATACTAAATAACAAATAAAAATAATTAAAACAGAAAAATATATGGTTGTGAAATGAAATAACATAAATAAATAAATGCATAAATATATTAGGCTTAAATAAAACATAGCAAATAATAATAAAACAAAAAATAAAGAAAAATAACATGAAAATGAATCAAATAACAAATAAAAATTATTAAAACAGAAAAATATATGGTTGTGAAATGAAATGAAATAAATAAATGTATGAATATATTAGACTTCAATAAAACAAAAGCAAATAATAATAAAACAAAAATAAAGACAAATAACATGAAAATAAACCAAATAACAAACAAAAAATAATTAAAAGTTGTATATTAATGTATATAGATGTGAAATACAAATACATGTAAATATAACCTAAATAATATAATACAAAAAAATTTGTTAAAACTTAAATAAATAACTTAAAAATAAATACATTTTTACAACATAGGACAAATAGTTTGGAAATGGATGAAATAAAATATATAAAAAAACCATTTTTATAAAAAAATAATAGATTTTTAGAAACCAGTTCATAGAATCCATATATATTTATGTATCAGTGCATGTTCTCAATTGTAACTCGGAATTAATTTACATTAATATCTGTATAAAATAAAAAAGTGTTGCTAGATTGAAATAACGGGAGACTTTTAAGTATTATTTTTATAGCATAACATTTTATTTATTTTTTTTTTTGGTAAAAATAAAGAAAACAAACTGGATGCGCTTTCTGCATTCTCAGTCTCTGTGAATATCTTCCTGATACCAGTCACTAAAATGAACGAAAACGCAGTATGCTATTTCTAAAGAAATCTGCAAGTGTCTATTATTAAATAAAGTCATGTTGAAAACAAATATTCTCTGATAAAATAATCCGAATGAAATAAGCAATTGTGATGCCAATGCGTCTTAATACAGCAGATGATCTTATTCTGAGAAGTCATTTATTTTGACTTATATTAGTGTGACATAAACTTGTACACATTCACTTGTTGAACTTTTCCCAAACTATAATGCCAGACTAAAATATGTTGAGTGCAACATTTTGAAATATGACTCATACGAATTTAAATACGACCTTTCACCTCACAAATGTTGTAGGACTCTGCATTTTAGCTCACATTGTCCAGTGATTTATTTAAGTAACTGTAATCAAATATGTAATTCATAAATGTAAAATGTAGTGCGGTACTTACCAGGAAAAGTAATTAGATTACAGTAATGTGTTTCTGTGTAACTCTGTTGATTATATATTTCAGTGCATCAGCAGTCTGAACCGCAGGCAGAACATCACCTCGTCGCTCCAGCTGCCCGATAAGACGCTGCAGTTTGTGAAGGACCATCCTCTGCTGGAGGACCCTGTTCTGCCCATCGGGAACGGTCCACGCCTCGTCACCAAAGACGTCAACTACACACAGATCGCTGTCCAGAGAGTGCAGGCCCTCGATGGCAGCATCCACCACGTCATTTTCACTGGCACCGGTGTTTATTCAGCAGTCATATACATTTGATTTCTGCCAGGATTTCTCAGTGCTGTTATACTAAAATCCATTCATGCATTTCATTCGTGCATTTATTAAGTACTGATAAACACAACAGCAGTTGATCATAGCACTGTACAAATAAAATTCATACCAGAAAACAATAACATCAGTAAAATCAAAAGATGATTTAACATGCAATGTTTAAATATACTTAATGATTTTATAATCAGGTAAATATAATAATAATAATAATATCCATTCTTGCATGCTTGTTATCACGTCATTTTAATTTATAAGCATCAATATAACAGTAAAATTTAATAAACAGCAACTTTAAAAAAAAATTATATATATATATATATATATATATATATATATATATATATATATATATATATATATATATATATATATATATATATATATATATATATATATATATATATATATATATTTTTTTTTTTTTTTTTTTCTAAACGTATTTCTCAATACTTTATAGGTGACTATACTATAGTATACTATAATTTAAGAATCAGGTCAAACATCAGAATTTGTTATTTCTATTTATATAATTTTAGATAATATTTGTTTTATAAGATCCAGAGGATTCATAATTTAAACAGCAACTGCTATATATATATATATAAATGTATAAATGTATTTATATATATATATATATATATATATATATATATATATATATATATATATATATATATATATATATATATATATATATATATATATACATTTATACATTTATACATTTTTATAGATTTCTTAAGATATTTTTCAATTATCTCTCAAAACTTTAATGTACTTTAATATAATCGTAGCATTTAAGTGTCAGAATCATCATAATTTTATTTTTAGACAACTTTTTAAATACAACTTTACTATATTATAACAGTATAACTTTCCTTAAAACAGGAAGGGAAATACAGTATATCTGGTTATAAATAATCATGTTTGTCTAGTGAAAAACAGTGAAGAAAACAAGGAAAAATATGTAGTAATTTTAACAGTACATTTGAATAAACAGCAATATTTACCTTTTATGTTTTTTACTTTATTTTATATATATATATTTTTCTGTCATTTTCGCCATCGCCATCAGTGTATGTGGTGAAATCTGTGAAAGGATGTGCTAACCACAGGATGTGAAAGTCTGGCTTTGATTTGTGTCTTTACAACCAAGTGTCATGAAGCTCATTTAGATCACATCTTGTTGCTATTTTAATCTCTGAATGTGTTTCCAGATAAAGGTTTGCTGCACAAGTCGCTGGTGTTGGAGGGCGAGGTTCACACGGTGGAGGAAATCCAGCTGCTGAAGAACCCCGAGCCGATTAAAACACTTCTGCTCTCCTCACAAGTGGTAAGAACCGTGACCTTCAAGTGAAGAATCATGATGAATGAAATCCACAAACATATTGAATGATTTGTGAGCAGGGAGGATGTTTCTCTGGTTCCTCATGTGTTGTGTGTCTCAGGCACGGTTCGTGTACGCTGGATCAGACTCCGGTGTGGTTCAGTCTCCCACAGCGTTCTGTGAGAAGTACCCATCCTGTGTGGACTGTGTTCTGGCGCGGGACCCGTACTGTGCCTGGGACCCGCTCTCTGCCTCCTGCCTCAATATTTTCCAGCATGATGCCGATCCACGGTGAGAAATGAGAAGTTATGTTCACACTGGCCATATAGAATCTGCAGATAAATTTGGTTGTCAGTTCACCTTTTACTCCTCAATCACATTCTCTACATTCATAATTCACTTAAATATGAGAGTTCGACAACTGCATTTACTCCTGAAAAATACAGCTAGTGACAAATGCATTTAGTCCTCAAAAATACAGGTAGTTACAAATGCATTTACTCCTGAAAAATACAGGTAGTGACAAATGCATTTAGTCCTCAAAAATACAGGTAGTGACAACTGCATTTAGTCCTCAAAAATACAGGTAGTGACAAATGCATTTAGTCCTCAAAAATACAGGTAGTGACAACTGCATTTAGTCCTCAAAAATACAGGTAGTGACAAATGCATTTAGTCCTCAAAAATACAGGTAGTGACAAATGCATTTAGTCCTCAAAAATACAGGTAGTGACAAATGCATTTATTTCTCAAAAATACAGGTAGTGACAACTGCATTTAGTCCTCAAAAATACAGGTTGTGACAACTGCATTTACTCCTGAAAAATACAGGTAGTGACAACTGCATTTAGTCCTCAAAAATACAGGTAGTGACAACTGCATTTACTCCTGAAAAATACTGGTAGTGGCAACTGCATTTAGTCCTCAAAATACAGGTAGTGACAAATGCATTTACTCCTGAAAAATACAGGTAGTGACAAATGCATTTACTCCTCAAAAATACAAGTAGTGACAAATGCATTTACTCCTCAAAATACAGGTAGTGACAACTGCATTTACTCCTCAAAAATACAGGTAGTGACAAATGCATTTACTCCTCAAAAATACAAGTAGTGACAACTGCATTTACTCCTCAAAAATACAGGTAGTGACAAATGCATTTACTCCTCAAAAATACAAGTAGTGACAACTGCATTTACTCCTGAAAAATACAGGTAGTGACAAATGCAGTTACTCCTGAAAAATACAGGTAGTGACAAATGCATTTACTCCTCAAAATCCGGGTAGTGACAAATGCATTTAGTCCTCAGAAATACAGGTAGTGACAAATGCATTTAGTCCTCAAAAATCCAGGTAGTGACAACTGCATTTAGTCCTCAAAAATACAGGTAGTGACAAATGCATTTACTCCTGAAAAATACAGCTAGTGACAAATGCATTTAGTCCTCAAAAATACAGCTAGTGACAACTGCATTTAGTCCTCAAAAATACAGGTAGCGACAACTGCATTTAGTCCTCAAAAATACAGGTAGTGACAACTGCATTTAGTCCTGAAAAATACAGGTAGTGACAACTGCATTAAGTCCTCAAAAATACTGGTAGTGACAAATACATTTACTCCTGAAAAATACAAGTAGTGACAACTGCATTTACTCCTCAAAAATACAGGTAGTGACAAATGCATTTACTCCTGAAAAATACAGGTAGTGACAAATGCATTTACTCCTGAAAAATACAGGTAGTGACAACTGCATTTACTCCTGAAAAATACAGGTAGTGACAAATGCATTTACTCCTGAAAAATACAGGTAGTGACAAATGCATTTACTCCTGAAAAATACAGGTAGTGACAAATGCATTTACTCCTCAGAAACGCAGGTAGTGACAACTGCATTTACTCCTGAAAAATACAGGTAGTGACAAATGCATTTACTCCTGAAAAATACAGGTAGTGACAAATGCATTTACTCCTCAGAAACGCAGGTAGTGACAACTGCATTTGCAGAAATTCTGTGCAGTTGTTAATTGAGGTTGATAAAATGCATAGATGTGTCTCTCTTACGGTCATATTAATTTGGTTGCATTAACAGATACTAAACGGCAAAAAGTTGCAATGGTTTCCAAGCTGTCAAACATTGTTTAATTTTGTTGCGTAGTCCATGTAGTGGAGTTTTTATTATGCTTAGTTTTTTTTTTTTTCTTTGAAATCATAATCATTTATAAATATTAGTATAATTTATTACATTTATTAAAACAATATTTGCATATTTATTTGGAAATAAATGTATATGAATAATAATTTAGATTAAATCTATTTTGGTTTTCATTTCTGCAAGTATTTCTCACTAGTTCATACTTCTTAAATTGAAAGTGTAAGTCTTTTAAAGACTCCTTTGAATGTATTTTCTGGACTATGTTTGCCAGACAGCTTTATCATCTTTGATTAGGTGTGTCTGTATTTACTTTGATCTGTGTGTGTTTTTGCAGGAAGTTGATTCAGAGCCTGAAAGGGGATGCTGGGATATGCCCTACAGGTGTGTCATCAATATTAAATCTGAGCTCAAACGGTCCTGTTTTAGTGCCTGGTTTTTGTCTGTCTAGATTTACAGTAACTGACACAGATGGACAGAAACAAGAGCGCATGAGAACATCGTCACTGTTAATCTAATAATTATAGAGACGTGTACTTACTAACAGAAAATGTTAGATTAAAGGTGCATTTGAGTGTGTACTAGACTAGTGCTAGGAAATGTTTACGTTTCAATCTTTATAATATATTATACATTTATTGTATGTGATTATAAATGTATGTTTTTTTGCATTTATTATTTTTTATATTCTATAAATATTTTATTTAGATTAATATTTTTTTATAATATAACTTATGCTTTATAATTTTAGATTCAGAGGAATAATAAATTTATAATTTGTATAATTTACGTATGGTTTGTTTATATATATATATATATATATATATATAGAGAGAGAGAGAGAGAGAGAGACTTTTCATTTATATTTATAGCAAATTGTAAAAAATATAAAAGAGTTTCAGAAATTAAATAACAGATAAATAAATATGTAAATTAGTTAATTAATTAATTTACAGATTTATTTATTTGATATATAATATATATTTAAATTCATGTAACTTTATATAAATCAATAATTGCGTTAATTTCAGTCAGAGTCATTGCCAGGTAGATTCTCAAAACATGAAGTGAAATACTGTTCACGCCTGGTTCTAAATAATCATGGCATGTTTTCTTAACTACACGAACAAAAGCAAGAATTTAATTGTTTTAATTTATAAGCACCAGTATAACAGTTCAATTGAATGAACAGCAATATGAAAAAATGTAAACAACAGCAAAAAACTAAACTTATTTACTTTGTGTGTCTTTTTGCAAAACATTTAATTGCTGCTGAATACCATGAACAAGAAACAGCATGCTACATAAAAAACTAGACTAGATTAAGAGCCGTTTAGTGCTTGCTAGATTCTGGATACATGGTTGTAGTTCTCTCAAAATCCTGAAGAACTAACAAAAACCTCATGGAATGATTCAATGACTCCGAATGAATCTGTTGAATAAATGAATCAATGAAAAAAACTATTTTTTAACAGCCCCTTTTCACCACCTAAAAATAAAAGAAAAAAAGCACAGCGGAATTGATTGGTGGAACTGAAATGTTTATTTTACAACAAGTATCTGATTCCTTACCTTAAGTATCCGATTCTGGAATTGGACTTGATTTTGGATTCCCAACTCTACTCATGCTTCTCCCTGTTAAACTAATAACAGAGTGAATTGATGTAGCAGAGCTGACCCATAATTGTCTCTGTGTTGCAGTGGCTCCTCTGGCGGTGAGCGACTATCAGCAGGTGTTGGTGAAGCCGGGTGCTTCTACGGATCTGCCGTGTCCGGTGCGCTCAAACCTGGCTCAGGTGTTGTGGAAGCTCAACGGCCGCGTCCTGACCGAAGCCTCACGCTTCCTCCTGCTGAGTGAGAACGGGCTGCTGATCTACAGCGTGACGCCGGAGGACACCGGCCGCTACGAGTGCTGGTCAGTCGAAGCGTCCGCGGGACAGAACTTCACCCGTCTGGTGATGGGATATATGCTTCGACTGGAGCTTCCCGAGAGCGTGACGTCCGTATCTACTCTGCGTCCGTCCAGCACTGCGTCTACGCTCCCACCACAGGAAGGTAATACCAGTAACGGCTCAGGACTAACACCGACTCAGACGGACGTGCCCTCACTAACAACCCCTCCCAGCAACGCCATTAAACCCAAACCCTACATCCCTCCGGAGGTCAGCAACTTACCCACACGCACCGAGACGCTCGACCCCTCGGCTAAATACATCCAGCATGACAACAGCGTGACCCTGCTGTCGCTCTTCCTGCTCTTCTTCCTGCTCTTCCTCGCTGCTCTGGCGTACAACTGTTACATGCAGTACCTGCCTGCGCCGTGTCTCCGCCTGCGATCCGCGCTGCTCGGCTCCAGCAAAAAGCCACAGCCGGAGTATGCAGCCTGCGAGGCCGGCCTGATGGAGCCAGCGCAGGAAAAGACGGATCTGGCCAATCAGAACGGAGCACATCCGCTGCGTGCGCTCAGAGACACCGGATACGAGACGGAGCCGGAATGTGGGAACGGCGGCCTTCCATCCGGCTGTGACGACAGTCCCTCGAAAGATCAGCCCTTCGACGTGGACTGTGCGTCGCAGCCGATCGAGTTCGCAGACGCAGACGTCTGATACGCTCACATTCACAGAATCAACGCAGCTCTGCAAGAACAAACCGCAGAATTCCAAATAAGATTCCAAATTGGAAACATTGTTTACCAAATTGGTAAGTTTCGTGATGTTTTCCAAATTGGAGCACTGGACTGTTTTTGAATATTTGTGGGGCGTCTGACGTTCATTTTTTGACTTTTTTGTACTGCAAAAAAGTATTTCTTAGTCATGTTCTCTGTTTACAAATATCTAAATATTCTTAAATCAACACACATATTCTTGAGTCTTGCTTTATGAAAGAAAAGTTTAATTAAAGTGTTTGCTTACAGTTGGGGGAAAAATAATCTGTCAGTGTTTAATTTTAGGAAAATATAATTTCTTGTCATTTTTTTCTTTAGATTTTTAGGTGAAACACAATTGTTTTTTTATTTTATTATTATTATTTATTAAATTTTTTTGCATTTTGAAATAATTTCGTAACAGTAATAAACAATAAAAAAAATCTCAGTTGTTCTTGTTCTTGTTCTGAAAGGTCGATTTCAATTTTTTGGCCTTATTCTTATTAGAAGAAATCTGCCAAAATGTCACAAAAACAGCTAAATATAATATAACATTATATATATATATATATATATATATATATATATATATATATATATATATATATATATATATATATATATATATATATATAGACAATTTAAGCATTAAATATATTGAGTTTTAAGCATAATTCATTTAGAGATTTTTTTTTTCTGAATTAATTTTCCTTCTGATGTAAATGTATCTTGATTTAAGAATGTTGAGATGTTCACGATGGAGAGAGCTGATATTCTGAGTAAAACATTCTTGCAGTGTTGGGTCTGAATCTCAGGGATGCTTTCAGTGTCACACAAGCTGGATCTCATGATGAAGAACTGATCTGGAAGAGCTCAAACATGAGCCAGAATGAAACGGGATCCTGGCGTATATTAACCAGACCAAAAACACAGCTTCCTGTGGCTGGTGCAGATGAGATGTCTAACACACTAAACCTGCGAAAGGGCCGCTGTCTCACACAACAATACGTTTGATTCATGAGACTGTTCCACTGTAGTCCACAAACGTCAGCTTTGAAAGATTTATGTTTCAGATATTTTTTAAAGATATTATATTATTAAACTGTATGTCAGGAATTATAGTGCAAATATCACAAAAAATGTCAAGAAACCCCAAAATGTAAAGAAAAACCAATACATTTTTGTATAAAAATGAAATTTTAATTTTTAGGAACATATTATTGTTTTTTTCTATTCTTTCTCCATTTAGACATTATTTCTTTATTTCATTTTTAAGAAAAACTACTTTTTGGAGTTTAGCTTTGTTTAGCTTTTTTGGCATAATTTTTTTTTTTTTTTTTTTTTTGCATTTTGCATTTCATATTTGGACATTTATTTGACATCCTGACAGTATAATTTTCATAATTGTAGTACATATTATTTATTAATTTTTTTATTTTATTTGTTACTTTCTGGTGGGAAACAATTTCTATTATTATTATTATTTGTTTTGCATAAAATTACACTTTTTAAGTACCTTTTTGCTATGATTTGAATATAAAAATAGAATAAAATAAATACAAATGTGTAATAATTAATGACTACATGTTTTGTTTTTGTTTTTTTGACATTGTGTTAATTAATATATTAAGAAGACATCTGCTCCTAAATGTCACAAAAACTGTTTTTTCTTTATGCTATATATTTATGCTATGTATAACAAACTTTTGATTTTGCGCTGTAATCTAAAAATAATTCTTAGCAACTTTTTTTTATTTTCATTTTGACAGTGCTTTGACATTTTAATATTTATATATATGTAATAGTAATTTGGATAAAAGCATCTGCTAAATGGATACGTTTAATAATAATAATGATGATGATTATGACTGTATGACAATATTCATGACTGTACATGCATTTTTTTGTCATTATGGAAATAGAAAGAGATGTGCTTAAATCTCATGAAAAAAAAGCATAAATGGTCTTGTATGTTTTTCCTTTGATTTTGGGGTGACATGTGACCTGTCCGGTGTCGGTGGCGTTTCTGATTCTGCTGTCCTCCTCTGATTCTCAGCACACTCTTGTGTTTGTCTCTCTCCCTCCATTTCCTGTGTCTCAGCTTCCCCCCTGTCCCTGCCTGGCTCCTCCTCTTCCTCCTCTTCCTCCTGGTCTCTGGCCGGGGCTCGTCTGATTCCTCCTCTTCTGAGGGAGCAGTCCTGGAGCGTTCACCCTCACCAGGCCTTTCTGCTCTTCTGCCTGGCCTTGGGTGAGTGCTGCCTCTGACCTCTGACCTCTGACCTTTCTCTCTCACTCATCAGTCTCGTCTCAGTACTCTGAAGTGTGACTTCTTTCGCTCTTCCTGCTCAGTGTTCAGACTGGCCCAGGAGCCAGAAGTCAGACAGGAAGTAGAGGAGAGAAAGAGGAAGTCACTGAAGAGTATTTAGACAGTGTTTGTGTGTCTGCATGATCCAGATCTTCTGCACACCGTCTGATGCCTAAAATGTTTTCACATTTTTATTTTTACACCCTTTTTTTGTTTTTTAAGAGCGCGTCAAGAATGAATATGTTTATTGGTGAATAATATTTGAATTATTCAGATTCGGATCCTAATGGATGATTCTGGCTTTGGTTTGGCCTCTCCTGTGTTGTTTTGAGTCGTGTCTTGTTGTTTGACTGAAGGACTGATGGACCTTCCAGTCGTGTACAGTGTAAATACAATATATGTACATATGAAAAAGATGTACAAAGTTTTTTTCTGATTTTTTTTTTTTTTTGGTAAAAAGCTAAATAAATTTTGGAATGGCAAAACATGTGAAACACTGTTTATTGTGTTGAAATGTATATTATATCTTGTTTTTACATGCAAACCCATGACAAACAGAATCTTAGTGAGGAACTAGAAATATTAAAAATAATAAAAAATGTAAAATATTAATACAATTAAAAAAAATTAATGTGGATTTATTGCAAACTGTAATTTATTTCTGTGATGCGCAGCTGTATTTTCAGTATTCAATATTATAAATGTTAATTTCCATTGCTGATCTTTGAATTTCTTTAAAAAAAAAAAAAATCTTACTTACCCCAAACCTTTGAACGTTCATGTACTAATGGATAATTCATATTTATCATCTTTGAATCTACACTATATTAATAAGAACTGTTCCATTATCATCAGGAGAGGACAGTATATCAGTCATTTCCTGCAGTGGCATTAAACGTGTGTGTGTGTGTGTGTGTGTGTGTGTGTGTGTGTGTGTGTGAGAGAGAGAGAGAGAGAGAGATCAACTGATTTCTTGGTGGATGAACTTTGTGTTATGTGTCACCATGTGCATCCTTCATGTACTCCCAGTACTGATGAAAGTTACTGGTTTTAATAAGGTTAATAATGTGTGTATTTGGCATGTATTTTATTGTGCAATGTTTTAGTTTTTACAAACTGAGGGAGTCAAAGTTTCTTGTGGTGATGCTGGAAACACTCATTTAACCCTTGTGCTGCTGAAAATCCTTTACATCATTTGGTTTTCTAATCAGAAATAAGCCAAAAGAAAATACCAAAAGAAATTGGTAAAAAGGGTAGTAATTTTAAGTTTGTTTTAGTTCAATGCAATAACATTTAACCAGCATTTTCATCTAAATAAAATAAAAAAAGGTCATAATGACTGGAACAAACTATTTTTCTTTTGGGATTAATTCATGCATTTTTTAAATAATTTAAAGTGACCTAAGCATTTATTTATTTTTTATTATTATTTTTTTTTTGCAAAACGTAAAAAAAAAAAAAAAATTACAACATTTGAGAACAAAAACAAGTGTGGGAATACAGGGACAGAAAAAAAGTGATCATCATTGAAGTGATCATCCAGCTTTAGCAAATACATAGTGATACTTATAGTCACTTTCTGATCTGGAGCTACAGTTTGTTATGCATGTATTACGAGAGTGTGATAACACAGACAGCATGATGTAGATGAAGATGACTGGACGTGCCTTGTTCACACTGAGTGTGTGTGTGTGTGTGTGTACTGAAGTGCTAATTACCCTGTAGGATCCATATGTAAGTGCAGTTTTCCTTCAGGTCCTAGAGATGTAAGTGTTGAGTGGCACATAAACGGGCAGAAGCTCGAGACTCGCGTCACTGAATATAGACAGGTGGTTTCCCATGATGCCGTGCTGGTGAGCAGCTGGCTGAGGGAGGAGGCTTTGAATAAAGACGTCCAGTACGAGTGTACAGCGGTGTCTGCTGCGGGAACCGACGTGTCCAGAGTGGAGCTTCGGCTCGACAGCAGAGGTAAAGCTTTCATCATCACACTGTGTGTGTTAGTCTGACCTGTGACGTGCTGTAACGTGTGTCTGTGTGCTCTCAGACGAGGCTGTGGAGCGCTGGAGAACCGCTCTGACCGACCACGACACACTCCTGCAGCAGTGGAAGAAAGCATGGGTGAGGGAGACACAAACAAGCAGAACTGATCTTACCACACTTTTCCTGAATGATCATCAGGAACGATATTTCACAGCTGCAGCTGGTAGTGAGGCCAATTAGACATAGAAAAGCTTCTTTAAAATAGTTCCAGCAAATACTGAACAAATAAAGATGTCCTTTTACATCCCCCCACCCCCCCACCCCCCCAACCCACAAAATATTTTATTTTGGATTGAATTTAATATTTTTTATTTTATTTTTATTTGATTGAATATTAGTTTTTTATTGTAGCTTTAATATTATTTTATAATTTTTTATTTGATTTAATTTTATTTATTTTATTATTTTTATTTTACATAGATCTTTTTTTTTTTGTAATTAACATTTATATTTATTTACTTTATACTTTTGTCTTTTTTATATTTTTTAATTTTATATTTTATTTAAATGTTTTTTTTTATTACAATTTTAGAATTATTTGGTTTTATTATTTATTTTAGATGAGTTGTGTGTGTGGCGGGCTGATAATCTCCTCATGTGTTTGTGATGATGCTGATGTTGCTCTGTTGTTTTTTGTTGTTGTCCTGTAGGAGAGCTGTGATGGACAGGGTGTTCTCTGAAGCGCCTTAATATCACTCATCATGGCATCATTTTCTGTCTCCAGGGACAGACGCTTGGACGAGAGCACACACACACACACACACACACACACACAGAGCTCATGTCACACTGCTGGTGTGTGGTGGGTGCTCCGAGTCTGTTCCTGATCCATGGATCCCGTCAGGATTCCCGGCTGTTTGACGAGTGCAGTGACACGAGCCTCTCAGGCTTATGACAACTGCTTTTCCTCGACCGACCGCACACTTCTATTTATAAGATATAAATATATATGACACCGAATCATGTTCGTGAAAGCAGTATTTGTTTAGAATAGTCCTCTTGAGTTATTTAAATAATCGCGTGTTTATCTGAGCAGATGTGTTTCAAAGAAGTTACTAGAATATTTTTTGTCCTCCAAAAGAGGTTGCAACCACAATAAAAATTATTTCTATAACTTGTGAGAGACCATGTTTTCTAAACACGTGAAGCATTTTTACCAATGTTATTTCATTATCACTGAGATACTATTATAGTTTTTATTAAGATTTTGGATTCTATCTATCTGTCTATCTGTCTGTATCTAGCTATCATTTATTAGTCTTTAATTCAGTTTTAGTTTATCAAGTTCAAATAAAATAAGAAATTTCAAATACCTGAATTAAAAAAATAACACTTTTATTTATTTTTTTAAATGTCTATATATACATTTTGTATTCATTTTCATTTCAGTTTTAGTTGTTTTATCAAGTTAATCTAATTTAAAACGAGAAATGTTGCCTTGGTAAATATATGAAATTAATTGTTGGCTGAAATACTGTTAGTTTTATTCATTTTTTTTTTTTAAATTTTTTTTTCAGTCTCCATTTTAATTTTAATGTTAGTAATTTCTTAAATTAATAAATAAATAAATGTATGTTATTTTAGTACATCAAATTAATTTTAAAATTAGAAATGTTGCTTTGGCAACTAGTTGAAATTAAATTAATTTAGGCATTTTATTTCTGTTTTTTTTTTTTTTTAATAACAAAAATGGTTGTTTTTATGGCTTTAGTTTTAGTTGATAATGACCAAGGTCAATGTTGTCGTCATTTATCCTTATAACCAGTCGTACTGCTTTACCAACTGATCCAGACCTGTACAACACACACACACAGAGAGAGAGAGAGAGAGAGAGACTCTTACAAACCTATTAAAGTCATTGTTTAAACCTCTAAACAAGGGTAGATGACCTTCAGTCTTTGTTGCTTTAGTAAAAATTCCTCCTCCTGCATAAAACCACAGTACATACAAGCATTTCATTTAAGCTTATAAATCACATTTTATAGATCAGCTACCAATGTTTTGAAAACTAGCATGCAATTTTTATTTGCATATGCAACAGTATATCTGTCACACAGTGCACGTTCAGTACATGCTTCCACAAGAGTCTTAAATCACTGGTTTTACACATGAGCAGATGAAACGTGTGTGGGTTTATACTGTGCTTGGAGACTTTACCTCCTATTCTATTCATTAGGAGCATCTTTTGCCACATACAGGATGCGGTTCCTTCAGAAACCGGAAATGAGTGAGATCCAGCCACAGGTGAGTCGATTAAATGCAAAGTGAATTGAATTAAAACACACTGTACTTTGATAAAACAGACTCAATACATAAGAATTTGTAAGTCAATTTGGTCTTGATCCAGCAAAGGCCAGGGACCTTTATTAGCACGGAACAGGCCTGCTAGATGTTTAAAGGTCCAAAGAGGGCAAAGCTAGTGGCTTTTGTCATTTTGACAGCTATCGAGGTCATACAACGTGCAAATGTTGTGATTGTCGTCTTTTTTATATATTAAGTAAGGCCAGGAAAGATGTCTGGGTTTTTTAGCATTGAATAAAATTGTATTTCTGCATTGTTTGCAGAAACAAAACAGGACTCGTTTCGCAAACAATAAAAAGTGAATTTGTATTTTATTATTATAATTTATCAATTACATATATTTGTTATTTAAATAGTTGGTTTTAAAGCGTATGTTCCCGAGTTTCAACCAAACTACAGATCGTGTTTCCGCCTTTTTGTGCCCCCACTCACGGATAGTCTGAACGAGCCCGGTGCATTATGGGTGTTGAAGTCTTCTTACCGTTTTCGCTACATCCCTTAATTCTCGTTTTTACTTACTCTCTGGACGTGTAACAGATTTTTAAACCGCGCTTTTATTGCATAGACAGACAATTTTTTATCAAAACCCTACCTGCCAGCCAGGAAGTATCCTTTTAACAATTAAGTCCAATATTAGCAACACCGAATCTGTTTTTCAAACCGCGATGTGGCGCCATCATGTGTTGAAATGTTGATAGAAAAACTTTACAAAAAGCAGATATGTGGCATTTTAATATTTTATTATAAAGAGCAGCAAGGATAAAATAAGTTTACACAATCATCATTTTATTTTTTTTTCAAAAGCAATTAATGATAAAGGCTCAAAACATTTTTTTCTCCATATAAACCGTTCTTAAGTAGCACAGTTGCTGATAGTGCTGTCAACATGGCTCTTCTACAACTACCTTAAAGTTTTTTTCCATTTGTGATAAGCACATTTCAAACTTTATAAAGCATCTGTACAGTATTACAATCGCCTTCCCTGAAGAATTAATGCAAACGAAAAATTTCAACCTGAGAATGGCCAATACGTTAACTAGATACACACAAATGATCTCCCTTCAGCATACAGTACATCTTTTATCTCCAAAATGAATTGAGCTCAGCCACTTAAACACTGATTTACATTTCTAAACACTGATGATGCAGCACAGACTTTTATTAAAGGTTTAACATCACTCAGAGAGGCACTTGAATGTCATGGTTTTGTTAAGAGCCCTTAAATTTTTCACTGAAAATATATTCCCACAATCACTTGATTCTGTTCAGGCATGATCGCAGTGAAATGCATGGTCACAGGAGTCCAGAAACATGGTTAAGTTCTCTAGCATTCACTGAAAACCACAGGAATGGTCCAGAAGAGACAAGTATCCCTGAATGTCATTGTTTTGGGAGCGGTCTCCTAAACAGCAGAATATGAGGTTCTGAAAAATAAAATACAAGCAAATGTTAGCAATTTCTCACCTATAATGGCTTTAATATTCAGGACACAACTTGCAAATGCCAGATTCAAATCAAATGGTCAGAGATCAGCTGACTTGTGTAGTGGTGGACTGATACATCGCCAAGGCTGATATATCGGCCGATGTTTGTTATTTTTAAGAATATCGCCATTGGCTGATATGTTTTTCTGCTTGTTCGATGTGTTCGAGGTGGGACTTTATTTTGACGGTGCTGAGAGAGCAGCGTCTGATTGCTCACACTCCCTCTCTTTTTCGTCATTGTCATTAACAGTTCTGTCTAATACGAATAGAAGTTGGTCTAATAATCAGATAGAACGTTTAAACAAAGTAATTATGGTATACAGACTGTATTATAACGATTGTTTTAATATTAGGCCTATTAGTAATAGGAAAGCAAACATTATACTTTCTCGTTTGCCGTCAGCATTAAGCAAATATGCATTTATATAATTTAAACAAGTCTTTGAATGACTAATGAACTTTTAATTTTACAAACCTTGCAAACTAAGTTGAATCCAGTTCTGAGATCTTGTGTATGTGAATCCAGCATGATCACGTGTTCTCCGTGTAATGGTCAGACCGTGTTAATTGAATGCTTTAAGCTTGCGATTTAAAATTATACTGTGCTTTATGCATTCGCCCACTGTCATATTCATGTCATTTTCACTGTGTGCTGTATGCAAAATAAGGCTTACCCCGGCTTTATTTGAAAAATACGATTCTCAATGCACATAAACTTCCCAGAATACTGAGTGCCCTGTTGATTACAGGGTTTACTTTTTAAGCATATTTGTATTAAATATTTATTTGTGAAAAATACTGTCATCTAAAGTATAAGGATGTTTCTTTTACACATTTATTTATTTTATACATTTTGTGTCAATACATTGTCAAATTATTTCAAACTTCTTAAATATGATTAATAATAATAATAATAATAATAAATAATATTGGCTGTCGGCCCCCTTGTTTTCCAAGATATCGGCATTGGCTGTCAAAAGGCACATATAGGTCGACCACTACTTTTGAGTAAACACACACACACACACACACACACACACACAGGCTCTGATGATTGTGTGCAGACAGACCTGGTTCGTGGATCATATAATGCACCCATCCGAGCGACTGCTGCACGCCCAGCCTCCTCCACTCATCCTCCGTCATCAGGTGGGATTTGGGCACTTGTTTGGCTAGTTCTCGCGGTAAGACCACGTGTCTGCCATCACAAATGACAACCAACAATATTTCACTGCATTTTTCAATCAGAGATGAATGTGATGCTAAGAGATGACGTCACTACACAAAAAGCACATGGGAGGAAATCCAACCATTAGTTTTGAATTCACGTCGAAACATGCCTCTAGTAGGAACAAATAGATTAATAACAATACTAAGCAATTCGTATAGATGTAATGTTAGGACTAAACGAGTGACATTTAAACAGATAAACAAACAAGCACGCCGCATCGAGGCCTAAGTCCTCCTCGTTTTTCATCTTACCGGTATTCATAAAGATCATCTGTGTATTTATCCGAGTAGTAGATCTGTTTATGAGCCATTGTAGATTGTTAAATGAAGTCGGGTATGACAAAATTTAGATGTATTGATCCGTGAAAGAAGGATTCGTTCAAACTCACTCTCTAAACTTGAACGAATTTAACCGATACAGTTTAGATTTTGAACCCGCGATTCAACCGGAGCCGCCGCTTCTGATTGGTTGGCCGTGGTCATGTGACTGGAGGCAGCGTGGCCACGTCGGGGCGGAGAAAAGCGCGGTTGGAAAAGTATATGCGTCTGTAAATAGAAATACCATGGTAAATACTAATATAATAATGTATTTTTGCCTCAGAAAAATGCTCAAGGTAAAGTGTGAAACGTTACTACTCCATTGTCAAGCTCTTTTGATCCACGCTCTACGGTTTGCTCATTATTTGAGAGCTTTTAGTAACCCTTAAAAAGTATAACCGTAAGAAAACAGTTTGATTTGATTTTTGCGGTTTTATTTTTATTCTTTAATGATTAGAACATTTATTTTTCGTCTAAAACTTTCTAAAAACAATTTTAAATCTTATGTCATAAAGGCAGTTTTTATGAATATTTAAAAAATATTTTTGTCATAAATAAATAAAATAAATACTAATCAGTAATTTTAGCTTCAAAATTGTAATTTAAATAGGCGAATATGTCCACTTTGTCCACTTTCCTTAACCAAAAATCTTTATAAATGTACTTATTATGTCAACTACTACATTAAAAGTGCACTTCATTGGTTTGAGATGTGCCCTGATGCATAATATATCATCTTCTATACTAAATGCATCAGAATTTAAAAACACACAAAAAACATGACCCATCATAATCAGTTTTGTTCATGAGTCAAGTATAGTGACTCATCCTCAGGTATTTGCATCATAGATTGTTTGCACAAAAACAAATGCTGATCTTATGTAGTGGTATCCTAGTAACACCTGAATTCATTCTTCCTGCAAGTGCATGTAGTGGCATGTAGTGTACACTCAAATACACCGGAAAACACTCGCTGGCACCAGCCAATGGCATCCGCCGGATGTGAGCTGCCAGTCATTAAAGCCGGCCCCCTCACCTCATTCCTGTTGCTATGCTGTCTTTGAAACTATGGTTACAGTAAAGGTTCCTGTAGGCAGCGTCTCTCTCTCTTACCGCATGTGTCTGGATGCAGTCAAAACGTTTACGCTGTTAAATGCAGTGTTGAAATGTAATGCATATTACTTCTTTATTCTGTATTTACATGTTTTATACAGTATGTAAACATTCATTCGAATCTTTTAGGGTCCTTAAGTTCCACATCACAAAAATAGTCTATTGTAAATCTGCAGTTTTAGTTAAACAAATGCTTTTAGGATGCTAAACCTCACTGTTAGTCAACTGGAATAAAATGTGTCTTGTTTGAGCTTGCCATTTAAGAGTGTCATACCTCATATGGCGACTGCACAGTTAGTCAGATTTCTAATCGTGATTACAATTATGGATGTTAAAATTACGTTATCGTTTAAAGAAAGCGCCAATTAGTCATTTAAAATCCACTTATGTTATTCTGCATGCTCAATATCTTTTCTTTTCTTTTCTTTCTACAGGTTATCTTACATTCTAACATTATAATATGCATATTATTTAAAAAAATATATTTAAAGAAGAAAATAATGCACTGTATAATTAATATTTGAGGCTTAGTAGAAAGGATTTTTTTTTCAGTTTCTCACCTTGTATATTTACATCTAAAAATATTGCCATGCGGTTGCTTCAAACAATGGTATAAACCTCAATCAATGTACATTTTGATAATCATAAGTAATATTTGCAATTACAATTTAAAGGGAATAATCAACAATTATGATATTTTTTGTTGTAATCATGAGTCCCAACGGACATGTGATCATGTGATGTGATTTTTGGACTTTGACAAGGAAAGACTGTGTTATTTCTCTGTCTCTGTCTCTCTCTCTCTGTCTCACTCTCTCTCTCTCTCTCTCTCTCTCTCTCTCTCTCTCTCTCTCTCTCTCCCATTTTTAATACTTCCTGCTGTTTTAATGAGCATGTGTGTAGGAGTGAACCTGACACACTTCAGTCACGACTACGAAAATCACACACACACACACACACACACACACACACACACACACACACACACACACACACACACACACACACACACACACACACACACACAGTCCGCCACCCACTAACTCCGTTCTCACTATGCGTATAAATATACACACATAGAGCATATAATGCTTAATTCATACATTTACAGTAAAAAAGTTAGATTTCTTGTAGCCTATGTTTGTAACAGGTTTTCTGTGTTTTTCTTGTTTTAGGTGTGTTATGAAAGGAAGATGAACCTGATGAACTCTTTTCCGCGGTGAGTAAACTGCGTGAGAAGAGCTGTAGTGTTCATAGATAGAGAGAAATCCTGAGCCAGATGAATGCCACTGAAGCTTATTAATTGTTGATCAGATTTTTATATTGAATTTTAAAAGTCAGTGTGAATTATTTTGACCCTGTTAACTTTATTGTTTTATTATTATTATTAGTTCGTATTATTCAATTTTTTTTGCTTAATTTCCTTAAATTAATCAGATTATGGCAAAATGATAAATAAAATGGGCTGCAAATAACCTTTCATGTTGACTTCAAAAGATACATTGCAAGTTTTACAGTTTTGTGGATTTTTTTTCATCGTCTGGACAATAAAACAGATGAAAAAAACATAGATTTACATTGAGGAATGTAATAACCTAACAACTACACACCATCACAATAAAACATGCAGAACACCAGAAACTGTATAGCTATCACCTATCGACCACTAACAGCACCTTTGCATGCTGGTGGTGATTTTTACAACAAGAATCACCACTGAAATTTTCCTCAAGAAATGCACTAATATAGTTCCTTTTGTTTATTTTTTGCTGCCAGTTTTAAATTTCCAGATCAACATACTGCAAGCAAACTGCTCAGCTGTGCCGAGCGCATCATTTGATTCAGTTCAGTCTATGTTCTTTGTTCAGCCTTCATTCATATAAATGTGCACTCGGGAGGGGCCAGTTTATCAGCATCGATGTTCTCTTCTGAAAAAGGCTGTGAGTCTCACCAAGACGTGTTTCAGAAGCAGGTTGCGTTCTTTCATGGTGTTCAGAAGCGATGCAGCCAGCTATAGCAGCGCTGTCAGGTGAGAATGGTTTCTCCCATCACCTGTGCTTCAAGTGGTTTGGTCCACTATTCAGCCAGCCTACCCTGAATGAGTCACCCTGCTCTTCCCTGATTGGGCAGTCGGGATCCATCCCGAGGGATTGCCGTGCAGAAAGCTGCCGAGGCCTGACTTCATTCACAGAAACGTCGTATGCCCGTCTGCCTTTCCATTCACAGCCAGCCTGAATCATTTTTGTCCAGCATCCTCTCTTCCTCTCCTCAGCATCTCTTTTCTGCATCGCTGTGACGAAAACAAGCGAGGGGCACTTTTAACGCTTTGTCTCAGCGGAGAAGACAAATCCTTGCTCCCTTTCTCTCTCTCTCTCTCTCTCTGTCTTTTCTTCTTTTTTTTCAGTTTGCAGGCAGGAAAGCGAGACTCTGGGAGGGACTGCAGTGCGTTAGCCGCAGCGGTACAGGAAGCTTGTGAATGACTGCCGCTTCCCTGTCATGAGCTCTTCTGGATATTTTACATGAATGGCTTATTTTTGCTGCATTGATGTCGTGGGCTTCTTCCTGTCGGCAGCTTTTTAATGGTGCATCTGACATCACTATTTACGGCGTATCCCATCTGAATCCGGATGGCGTTGTAGTGAGATAGAATCTCGACGTTGTGTGTTTAAAAGGGATGTTTAATTATTCAACAAAGCTTCTTTTACCTTCTGAAGTGGGGGATATTTGAGTGCTGGCGTGGATGGATTTATCCCGACGTTTTGTAGTACGTAAGGAAGAACAAATGTGACGAACAAAGAGATAAAGCTGTTTCTGTCTTGTGGTTTAAATTTGAGCATGTTTTAAACTTGCCGTTAACAATGGCGATGCATAAGCGAGGTAGAACCAACCAGATTGATGCGGTTGCGAGCGAAAGGTGAACGCTTTCAAATATTTCACGTCATTTTGATAGATTATAATTTCTCAATCAATGGCTGGTGATGCAACGCACATTTTCATTGGAGAGCCTTGCTTCTGAATTCAAGTAAAACTGAGATTGCATGTGCGGAAAATTAGCAATCGCAGTGCACGGCGACTCAAGTTTCTTTCTGTGGCGTATGTGTGATCAGAAGACGCGGTATTGCACTCTATGCATTGAATTATATCAGTAGACTGATTTTGATTCTAGTTCATTCTGACTGAGCTCAGATTTCACTACAGTGATCCTGTTTATCACATCTTTTCCGTTCTGTTTATCCGGACCGAATCAAAGACGCGAGAGGCGTTTCTACGACAAGGGCGAATTTTGAGAATTGATTGGTTCTACCGAGCTGTTAGTGGGAGTTTTTTTTTTTTTGTAACGGAAAGTGCTCTGCAGTGTTGAGTGAGTCTTTTGTTGAGAAGGGTCTCTCTCTCTCTCTCTCTCTCTCTCTCTCCGAGTGAGTCATGCATGTTCAGGGATCTGCCAGGATGCAGGGGAAGAGAGAGACATCTATTTACTAGAGCTCTGTCTCTCTCTCTCTTTCCCATCTCTGGCTCTTTTTCTCTGTAGAGGAGCGACCTCGCGCTGCTTTTCTCTCTCGTTGTCCTCTGTCTCCATGGATTCCGCATTTTGTGGTTTATTTTTGGTCCTCGAGCTGCTGCGGCCAATGCCGCACGGCGTCGGATTTTCCTGACGGCCGCTCGCTCTCTTTCTTTGAACCCTCGAGGAAGCTTTCTCAGCTCCAGCATGCTAAAGATGTGGACAGTCAGCTGGGAGTTGGATGTGTCCGTTCGCGTGTAGGCTGGCACACCGAGGGGAATGCTTCACCGTGCTAAATACAACCGATTCCGGAATGAGTCAGTGACGTCCGTCGATGAGCTCCTGCACGGTCTCTCCATGAACGCCAAGGTCTCGGCCGTCCCGCCGTCGCCGCCCGTGGGCGACCCTCCGTACGCCCCACCAGCCGAGGTCTTGCCGCCCGATCCTGCTGAAGAGTCCGGCACATTGTGCACCCTCATCAGCAAAGTCTCCAATCTCAAATTTGCCAACTCCTCCGGACTGCTAGGCATCAAGGGCCTGCCGTCTGCCGTCAAGGACCTGGCCGTGTCCAAGCTCCAGGGAGGAGCAACAGGAGGCGTTTCCGGCAGCCCGGGCTCGTCTGCCCTCCCTGCGACCTCTGGAGCACCTCACGCCCCGCTGGAGCCCGGTTCGGCCAGCTCGGGGAAGAAAGGCAGGATGGAAGAATCTCAGCCTGGCGGAGAGGGCTGGGTCCTGGGAGGGACTGGTACCGCGGGCTGCGGCGGGCTGGTGAATAATCCTTCTCGTGGATGGCTGCACTCCAGCGAAAAGATTTCCGGACCTGGAGTGACGTATGTCGTTAAGGTAAGATCCAAATGCTTTCTGTCTTCTGCATTTCCCCTTGTTGTTTTGCATCCATGTGGTGGTACAGAAAGGATTATGTGTACGATTTAGAATAATGCAGGTCACCAGTGACTCGAAACATCGCGTTATGTTCACAAGTGACCATAAAGGCACAGAATGTCCCGCCACACGCAGTACCATGTTTACATGTCGTCTGTTACCTCTTGAGTCTTACATGCATGTGGAGGTGGGCGGTAAGAGGCGAATCAGATATTGTATTACAGTTAAAAAAATAGATGCAATGAATTAATACAGTATGAACTTAATAATCATGTTTGTTTGAATAAATTACCAAATTTAAAACAAGTAAATAGATATTTAATCTCATTGGATTAGTTTTCTTTGTTGTAACTTGATAGAAACAAATCAAAAGGATGATTATGCATAAACAGTGTTTGATATATGATAACACTTGAGTTAAAGACAAAAAAGGGAAATTAATATAATAAACACCTGGGATTCAACCAGGGTTATTATAGTACTAAACCAAACAGTATTTGAAATAAAATATTACACTTAAAAAGGCACCACATTTTCATTTAGTATAACTTGATCAAAATAAAACCGAAATAAAAACCCACGTAAACTATATTGCTAATATAAACTATAAAATAAAATAAAAAATATATATAGGCAAATTAAAAAGAAACTAAAAATGGCAAAAACACACAACTCAATGACTAAAACTAGCTAAAATTAAAACAAAAAAATAATAATAAAAATGTAAAAATTAAAACAAAAACAAGAAAAATTAAAAAATAAAAACTAATTCGAAATATGAATAGTGTCTCAGTGATACTAAAACAAAGCATCATGTAAATTTAATGAGGAAAGTTCTCAATCTACATTTTTCATATTCCTTATCGTTAAAATTAAAATCACATTTATTTCTATAGCGCTTTATACAATACAGATTGTTTCAAAACTGCTTCAAATTAAATAAACAGGAAAATAATGTTGCAAAATTAGATGTAAACCAGCTCTAAAGAAGATAACAGTATCATTATTCACCTCAATAACAGTGTTGATGTTGCATGTAAATAAAATAAAACAGTCCTGTACAACCATAGCTTTGCAACATAGCTTTATTTAATTAATTGTATACAGTATAGCATTTTTGAACCATAACACAGCCTTGCATGCATGTGTATTTAAGAGACTTTGATTGTTCTTGTAATATAACTCAAGTTCAGTTATCCATCTCCTCTATGTACAATGTTATTGTGATATATTCTCTGCTTTCCTTAAATATCACAGACATAGTGGTTCAGTTCCGCTTATTTTTTACCTTTGCAGATTTGATCTAGTCAAATTAACTGCAAGTTTATCACATTAAAAGGGAATTGCATGCAAATCGCCTAACCACGTCGACCGGTCACCAGACCAGGGGGGTGTTGTTCTGTTACTGTATCGTCTCCGGGGATCATGACGTGTGCAGGACAGAGCAGTTATTCTTGTCCACATCTATATGCAAAGACAAACATGATAACTTCAACAGTCAAAAGATCAGTTTTGATTCGTTCAAATGTGTGCACGTATGCCATGTTTAGCATGCAATGTAGCACCTGCTTTCTGTGCATATGATTTAAAAGCATAAATATAATTACACATACAATGTGTATATATGTTGTTCATTAAGGATTTCCAGAAAACGTTTGAAAGTCCGTAGTGCATGCACATTTGTCTTCTCTACATGCACTGTACAAATACATACACAACTGTCTCCTATTAGGGTCATTTGCAGACATTTTTTAGATGTTTGTGCTTTAATAAGTGCATTTTAGTTCTGTTTTAGTAATGCATATTGAGCATTGACCACAGATCTTGCGGTATCATGTATTTTAAGTGTTTCGTCTAGTGTGTTTACGATCATATAAGCATGTTCACAGCCCCATTGAGCTAAAGGTGACTCGGATTCGTGCAGCATGAATCATACATTATCCCCTTCTAGCTTTTTTTCCTTCTGAATAGTCAGTTGTTGTAGAGGCAAAACACGAAGCGCCTGAACACGACTGAGTTAGATCGTGCAAAGCGGCATGCAATCGATGGGAACTAAACTGATGTGTTTCATTATCTGTGACCAAGCATTTAGCGTACAGAGAGTGACGAGAAAGAAAAGGACAGTATTTCTAGCTCCTTGTTTGAGGTTGGTGTGTATTGGTAAGAGTTAGTTGGCCAAAGTTAGCGGCGTCTGTGCTAAACCCCTCTGGCGTAAATGTGTGTTATTCTTTACAGTTCACTTATTGAGTGACCCCGTGCATGAACACACACACACACACACACTACGCTCCATTTCACTAAAAGGACAGCTGCTGACATTGACTGCTTTTCAAACACACGTGACCATCGTTCAAACAGACTACAGACATTAGATCCAGCCCTTTCTTGATAAGTTTTAAGTGAAAATCTGTACATATAATATATTGTTTGTTTTTTATTAAAAGCTATAATGCACTTAGGTTATATTATGTTGTTCATATTTTGAATGAAACTTGCAAAGCTTTTGCATTTTCATACTTTTGTCGAGTTTTGGGGCCTTAGTTTGATTGGGAAATTTTTTACATTTCTGTCATTTATTTAAAATTATTTTACTGTCTTTGACATTTTGTATTGACATTACAGTTACGAAACATGAAAAACGGTTTTTAAATGAAATGATATTGCAAAAAATATATTTAATGTTACAATATAAATTATTTGATTACATTTTCTGTCATTTATTTAAATTGATTTTACTGTCTAATTATCTTGCCATTTTATTGTCAGCTTCTAAAAACCTTTAGGTGTAATAAAAGAATATTTATATATATATATATATATATATATATATATATATATATATATATATATATATATATATATATATATATATATCCTTATTAAAAGTGATACTAAAACACATTTTAAGTGTAATATTAAGACATGTGCATTGTGCAATAAAGAAATATTCCAAATATGACATGTAAATAAATATGTAAAAGTTTTTGAAGTATACTTGAGATATATACTTTTACTAGGGAATTTGACTAATATTTCACTTTATTTAGTAGCTACTTACTTGCAGTGACAATATTTTTTTTAATCCCATACATTAAATTATGTTCCAAAATATATATTTAATGTTAAAAATATGTTCAAGTACTTGCTTTTCTGTCATTTATTTAAAGTTATTTACTTTTCTGACCATTTTACTGTGTTTTGATGAACATGACATTTTACTGTATGTTGCTCAAAACCTATAGGTGTCCAAAAATATTGAAATAAACATTTAATGTTAAAATGTATTTATTTATATTTCTGTAATTTTTTATTTGACGTTTTACTATGCTTTGTTATGCGCATTTCCTTGCAGTGACAAACATTATTATTATTATTTTTTGCTGAAAAACTATATTTATGTCATTATCTATCTTATAATTATTATTATTATTTGCGTTATGCTTACACACAGAAACAAACTTAATTTTGTCTATTACAATCAGTCAATAAGCTCAAAGTCTCTCCATCATTATTTTCCAAAGCATTGCATTGACTCATCGTCCGCTTCCGGCCTCGTTTCCTTTCTGCGCTTTGAGTCGTACACCAGAGTTCATTTGGGCAATAGAGACGAGGCAGTGAGGAGATCATTTTCCATAAATCACTGGAGTAAACTTAACTAATCAGCCTTTTCTGTCTTACTGGAAGAATGTGGTGCGGACGGTGGGTTCGTGGGTCCTCAGGTGGGTTACTGCAGGTGACTCATTCATGAAGTCAAGGAAAGCTGTAGTGAGACTCTGAATGAGTGAGTCATGCAGCGCTGAGACATCAGTGAGGTGAGAGGCTAAATAAAGCAGATGTGTTGATGTGTGATGTCACGCTTCATGGATGAGGTCATCGGCCGGAGAGGAAGTGACACTGTTCTCCACCAATGCCTCATGCGTAGGTCGCAAGTGTGTTTACTGTAGGGCTCCATAATATTGGAGAAAAACTCATATTGTGATATATATATATATATATATTGTATTTAATGCTTTAGTTCACGAAGGGTTGGGATTTTGAGCCTTTTATAGATTTTTTTTTTTTTTTTTGCTTTTGTAATTATTTTTTTTTTTTGATACTTTCTTAAATAGTTAATTTAGGGTGAGTGTTTTGAGCTTTTTTAAAATATGAAAGAATACGAGTTTAATCCTTAAATCTACATTTTTTCAGTGTCAAAATGTTTGTGTGCTTTTGTAGTTAATCATTTTAGTTTTATTTTAGCATAAATGACAGACTCATTTCACGCTGAAATAAAACAAATAACAACATCCATCCACTCCTACCGAAAAAAAGTGAGTTTATGTAAAAATAAATTTTGATTTGGTCGGAAACTGTTTTAGACCAAATCACACCTGAAATTACACCATGATTTTGAATTACTTTGTTGTTTTTCTGAAGAAATGTTTAATTTTGTGTCTGCATATATGTGCGATTAATGTGTTTTCTGTGTGGATGTGTGTGTGTGTGTGTTTCTAAAAGTGTGGGAGTGTAGACAAGCAGATTAAAGAATTAACAAAATAGTTCACCCCAGAAAATGAAGACACTTTTATTAATTAATTTGAATCACACAATGAGCAATAACATTATCTTGTTTTGAAGAAAAGATGATTATGAGCTGTTCTAATCGCATTTCTGCCCTTGTTTTTCAGTATTTGGGCTGCATTGAAGTTCTCCGGTCCATGAGATCCCTGGACTTCACCACACGATCACAAATCACACGGTAATACAAATTCAAAACCTTTTAATGTTATTTTGTGCAAGGATTTTATTTTGTGAGAAATATTAGCTGAAATAGCATGCACAGATGCACACTTCCCATCATAATGGTTAATTTGGTAATATTTTAGTGTATTGCAAAGTACTATTAATGTATTACAAATTAGTGTTTAGTTTTATGTGGATTGGGGTTCAGTTATGCTTTCCATCCAATACAAAAAAAAATTATTTATTATTTTAGGTATATTTTTAAATTATGTTTATCTAAACGTAAAATCTTTTATTATTTTATGTATATTATTGTACATATTATTAATAAATAATATTTTATAATAAATTCAAATAAATAGTAGTGTAGTTTGCTTCATCTGTTGCTAAATATATTTTATGTAGAATTATAAAATAGAGATTAGAGAGAAATAGAGATTAAATTAGTGTTTTACCAACTCTGAGTGCAAATATAAATTAATATTATTAATAATTACAAAAGAAAAATATTTAATTATCCGGCCCCTATTTTTCCTAGGTTGTTATTTTATTTAACAATTTATAAATGTATTATTAAATAAAATTAATTAAAACAAAAAACAGATAATTCTGTTTGTTTGTTTGTTTATTTTTTATATAATTATTTATAGACATAAAAAGGGCACATATAATTGTATTTATATTCCTTTACATTCCATTTGTATTAAATTATTTTTATTTATTTGTTTGTTTGTTTTTGTGACTTTAAAACAAAGCCTTAAGTACTTGATTCATTTACTTATTTTTGTGAACTAAATGAACCAATTCACTAAATTAAATCAACTTTACAAACAGGGAGAGAGTGATTCAGATGTTGTTTTCTCTGTTATATGTTTGTATATTTATAAATATTTATGTTTGTCTAGTTTTGGCACTTTTATGTTTTTCTTGATTTGAATCCGCAGTCAAGCTCTGATTTATTGTTGCTAAAAGGAGCGCGTGAGAAGTGAATGTGTGCTGATGAGTCATTGCGTAACATCAGATCGGATCCCAGCGGACGCCGCTTGTTTATTGAACGCTAGGCTGTGTGGGCCGCTAGCATTAGCAGCGCTGGAGATGACATGTCATATCCTCTTTTCTGCCTGACTTCCTGCTGTAGTGACACAAAGATGTGTCCAGAAACTGAGCTCGAACGCTGAACGGTCAACAGGTTTATCTGTAATACACCACATTGTGTAAAACATTAAAAGTCGATCAACATCGATGTGTCGAGAACGTGTTAAATTTGATCCTGCTTTGAGGAGCATTCATTTTTATATTTTAAAATGATTTCAATTGCATTTTTACATTACTGTTATTTTTTTAATTCCCAATTATTACTGTAAAGTTAAAAAAAAAAAAAGAATTGGTTGCATTGCATTTATGCTTAATTATGCTTTAATAAATGCACTACAGTAATGAGCGTCTAATGAAAATCAGCATCAATGAGATTAATGAGAATTATCTAAAAGCATGAACAGAAAATACTGATGTTTTAATAATTTTGGATGTATATGTATGTATATGAAAAATCTAATGATCTGCACTCATTTTTCTTAATTTTTACGTGTATGTTGTGTATAAGTATATTTAAGCTAATGTTATTGCTTATATTTATTAATATCAACCTTCGGCAACCCTGTTCTCTGGATATTGCCATGAACATTAAAAAATGCGATTATCTTTGGAAACTGATCAAATGGATCCCTTTGTTTCCACTGTTTTCACACAGCATCTTGACAGTTTGCTGGCTTCTGTCCTTCAGAATTACTCATGTCTTCATATTTTTGTCATTTCTCTCGGCAGGGAGGCGATCAGTCTGGTGTGTGAATCTGTCCCTGGTGCCAAAGGAGCTCTGCGCAAGAGAAAGGTACAGTGTGTGCAAACATCTTAAAGCAAATAATAAATGCATTTGAACATAAACTTGTTATATTGCAATGCATTAAGCTTTGAAAAGTCTTAAAAGTACAAAATAAAGCCTTGTAAAGTTGGAAACCAAAAACTAAACGAGTATGATTTTATGAGATGGTAATGTGCATTTGTTATAAGCATTTTGGCTGATTTAAAAAATGCTTTCAGCTAGAGTTAATAACATTTTTGTGCTTTAAGATAAAATAAAAGTGAAGTGGTTTAATATAAAATTATATTCTTATAATTGCAGGATAATATAATTATTCACAACATCCTTAAACTTTATTTGAGGAACATGATTTTGGACTATTCAGTTCAGGACAGAAATGAGAGATAAGTTCAAATAAAAGTGCTACAAATTAAATATAAATATAATAAGTCTTAATAAACTATTAAATAAAATATTTTAATATAAAATTTAATTATTCAGAATATATTTAATCAGAATATACAATTGATTAAAAAAAAAGATTTACTTATTTTTAAGCCAACTTTTCTAATTTTTGTTTAGTTTGACTCTAAGTGCTTAAATAACTAAACCTGAAACTGAAAATAACAAATAACAAATTGAAATAAAATTTAATTAATAAAACAGAACTAAATTACTAAAACATTAACACAAATTATGATAATACCTCAAAATATAACAATATTTTTTTTTTTTTAATATTAATAAAAACTATAATGGCATACCAGTGATACTAAAATAGCATTGCTTCCAGCTAGCAGTAAGAGTGTAGTACTCTGATCTCATACATTTTACCATTTTTAAATCCAATCCACAGACTTCTGCATATCTTTCCTAAAAAAATCAGGAAATGTGAAAAAGTCTGCAGATTTGTCTTAGCCTCAGCAATTATTATTTTCCATGAAAACTGACCGGTTTCTAAAAAACAGTGTGGATGAAGGTTTGGAGTGAGATAAAGATGGTTAGAGATCAAATAAAGGCTGGAGAAATGGAAATTGTGTGCTGCAATGTGTGTGTGTGTGTGTGTGTGTGGGCATAGTGTTAGCATGGTGACTCATTCTGTACTGAGCAGCAGTAATCAGCCCTCCTGCCTCCTGCTGTGTGTGTGTGTGTGTGTGTGTGTGATGCAGGTTTGCAGCCGTGGAAAGGGACGTGTGCGTGTGGATTTTAGGAAAGCTTTAAAGCGTGCTGTGCCATGCCAAATGTCCCAATTCATTGACGCAACATTGGATCGATTTAGCAAACAAACACAGAATGATGCATTGCATGCATGATTTTTATTTTATGAATGCTCTTCTATTTTGTAATATGAATGAAGACTGGACTGGAGTGATTTGAATTTCAGTTTCATTTTAGTGTGTTTGGCAAACACTGCATTTTAATTGGAAACGCGTTTACAGCTAAATAAATTTGTAAAATAATAATAATACAAATTAATCTCAGTATAAGGAAAATAATAAAAATAATTTAGAACATATTTAATCTATGTTTGTGGAACATTATTTTGGATCGCTGTTCAGTGCAAGACAAGAATTTGTCAAATGGATTAAAGTAACAATACTACAAATGAAATATCAATGTAATTGAATTAATCAAATATAAAATTTTATATAAAGAAAAAATAAAATAATTATTCAGGAAATATTTAATCTTTATTTGTGGAATATTATTTTGTTCTGATTTCACGGTTGACTGCTTCTATTCAATTTTCCAGGACAACAATTTGTAAAATAAATTATAAATAAAATTATAAAACTACAAATTAAACATATTTATAATAAGAATTAAAAAAGGTATTAAAAAAATATTAAAAATATGAGAAAATAAAATTGCACAATTATTTAGAACATATTTTATCTTTATTTGCGGAAACATGATTTTGGATCACTGTGGATGAAGCTACATTTCAATGCAGGATAATTATTTTTTTTTTTTTTTAGAAATTAAAATAACAGTGCTGCAATAATATAATAAGAATTAGTGAAATCCAAAAACAAACTTATCAATTTATCTTAATTTGTGGAACATGATTTTATGTGGATGAATCTACGATGTGGATGCAGAACAAATAATAATCAAGCAGTCTAAGAAATAAGCAATCATCAGATTTGGCTAGCTTTATTATTTTATATAAGAATGAAGATGAAAACATGAGCCTGTGGTGCTCTCTTTCAGCCTCCCTCCAAACTCCTCTCCAGTATTCTGGGCAAGAGTAACCTGCAGTTTGCTGGGATGAGTATCAACCTCAACATCTCCACCAGCAGTTTGAACCTGATGACACCCGACTCCAAACAGGTCCAGGAACACACACTGCCCTCCTCTCATTCTCGGGATGCAGTGTTCTCTTACAGATGAATGATGCTCCTTCCTGTTTCCACAGATAATCGCCAATCATCACATGCAGTCCATATCCTTTGCCTCCGGAGGAGATCCTGTAAGACTTTACAACATCACACCCATGATTCATTCAGTATCACCACACTTTACGGCAAATGAAGCTGTTTAAAACGTCATATCCAGAAGAACGACTTCAGCGTTTTTGTTAATAAAGGACAGAGCCATTACTAATTTGTTTTAGTGGTATTTTATCTTATTTGTAATGCAGTGCTAGTTAGCTTTTAGTGATTATTTACCACCTTTATTTTCACTAAATAAGCTACTGTACCTTTAAGACTTGTGTTCATAAATTACTTTATTATTGGCTAGTTTCTACATGTTTTTTATCAGGTTGCTGAATATTAAATCGATGTTAGTATGTAAATATGGATGGTCATATGCTAATAAGAGCATAGGTGTGATGCCACAATCATGACAGTTTCACAAATTAGTAACTCAGTAGATTTATTTCACAGCCGGTTTTGGTCATATTTACCAAGGGTACTGATATTAGTGTAAATCATGACATCATCATGTTCTGGGCTTTTGATGTGTAAATGTGGGCGGTCATATGTTAATGAGCTCACAGATGTGATGTCATCGTAATTTTGAAAATGGGTCCGTTTTGCAATTTTTAATATGTAAATGTGGGCAGTCATATGTTAATGAGCTCATGGTTGTGGTGTAAAAATATTTACATTTCATGAATAAGTTATATTTGCAGTTTTTAATGTGTAAATGTGGGTGGTCATATGTTAATGAGCTCACCGAGTTGATGTCATAATGACAATTTCATATATTAGTCATTGTTTTGATTGTGATTTCATGAATGTGTGTGTGTGTGTGTGTGTGTAATTGTCATAATCATGACATGTTCTGGTCTTTCAATATTAATGTGTGGACGTATATGTTAATGAGCTCATAGATGTGATGTCATCATGATCGTTGACAGATTAGTCATTTTTGTAATCCAGTTTCAATAAACAGAAGATGAGTTGTGAGTTTTTAAGTGCGTAATACATCTCATTTCAAAATAGCAAGAAATATCCTGTTTGCCGTTATGTGACAGCTTTAAAGAGACGTGCTCATGAAAGCACGTAGAAGTGGAATCAGCTCAGTTTAGCTTTGAATCATTGTCTGTGTCTTCTGTCAACAGGACACCACTGATTACGTCGCTTACGTGGCAAAAGATCCTGTTAACCGGAGAGGTATTACTCCCATCTTTTTCTCTGCTGCATGCTATGATGATTTGCGTATAATTTTTTTATGTTAAATCACTTTACAACTGTAAGTAATCCTTTCTTATGTTGACTTCTTATGGTAATAGTTCACCCAAAAATGACATTCGCTAATATTTCCTCACCCTCAGTTCATCCAAGATGTGGATGAGTTTGTTTCTTCATCAGATTTGGAGAAATATAGCATTGTATCACTTGCTCACCAATGCAAGTGAATGGGTGCCGTCAGAATGAGAGTCCAAACAGCTGATAAAAACATCACAATAATCATCAAAAGTCCATCTCCTGTTGTCTCTCACATCAAAATCCAGCCACATATTTGTGAAGAAACTGTTTTGGATTGTTTTATCAATAATATGCAAAGAGAAATAGTTTTTGAGTCAATAATGATGGATTAGTTTCTTACTGCAAACATGCAGCTTTTCTCTTCACAAGACATTAACTGATGGACTGGGGTGCTGTGGATTACTTGTAAATCATTGTGATGTTTTTTTCAGCGCTTTGGACTCTCATTCTCACGGCACCCATTCACTACAAAACAAAATAACTATTTCTTCAAAACACTAACACAGTGACTATGAAAACATTACAGGTCCTGTAACTAATTTCTCTGCAGAACAACCAGAACATGTGTTTACAAGCTGTAAGGCTCCCGAGGGCCAGTTTACTGTGTTTACCACGCTGGGCCGTCCTGTAACGCACTTTCACAAACAAGCGTGATTGATCAGTCCACCACAGCCACTGCATTTAGCATCAAACAATCAATTTCTGTGGCTGTTGTATCTCCGTCTCTTTTCATTTCATGGATCTTTTAACTTCCTGTCGGCGCAGAGGCCACGTTTTAAAACTCTCGCTGTACTTTCTAATGCATTTTTGATGTTGTCAGAGGAAGGATCTCGTAATGAACACTTTATAGCGGAGTGAGTCAGCGAATCGACATCCGTTCCCCATCTGCTGATATCTAATGCTTCAGCAAGCGTGCATGTCTTATGGTTGTGTACATGTCAGATTTATTGCTGCTGCATTTTTGTTTCATGTGTTTGACTGATAAATCACAGTTCATCCTAAATATACAATTTATTTAGAGAAATAGACTTTACTTACTTTGCTAAATTTCTTAAAATATGTGACCCTGCACCACAAAAACACTGATGCATGGTTTGTTAGGATAGCTGAGATACAACTATTTGAGAATCTGAGTGTGCAAAAAAAAAAAAAAAAAATATTGAGAAAATCGCCTTTTAAAATGGTCTGATTTAAGTCTTTAGCAATGCATATTACTAATATATTTATAGTAGGACATTTACAAAATGTCTTCATGGAACAAAATCTTTACCTAATATCCTGGTGTTTTTGACATAAAAGAAAAATGTATAATTATGGCCCATACAATGTATTTTTGCATAAATTAAATGTGGATTATTATAGTTGACTAAAATTAAAACCATAAAAAAGACATTTTGTTACTTGAAATAAACTAACTGAAATAAAAAATATCTAATTTAATTTCAGCTTTAGTTGCACTTGCAGCTAATAAAATAAACTGAAATAACTGAAATAAAATGAATAAAATCTGTTTAATAATAAACTACTAAAAATGGCAAAAAAGCAACAAAGTTACTAAAATTGTATTTACAAATAAAAACAGGAAATATATATATAAAAGCATTTTTAAAATGAATAAAGAATTTAATAATACTAAAATAACACTGCAGTAACAAATGTATAGAAATATATAAATAGTACCATGATGTACAAAACCTTTACAATTTGAAAAACCTTTTATCATATTTCCACAGTAATGATAATAATTTTTTTCCCAGACATGAAAATATCCAAATGATGTGTCATTAGTAACCCTTTTGAAATAATCAATAATATATATTTTTTTTTATTTTGGAAAAGTGTGGGAAAAAATGTGTTTTACGTTCGGTCACAATTGTGACTGGTGGGATAATGTGTGTACTGAAATAACATATTCCTGCGGTCATAAAAATGATTAGATATCTAGATAGCTATTTTAAACTGTTTGATCACATTCTAGGGTTATTATTATGCATAAAAAAACTTTTGCAACATTGATAGGAACACTGAGATTTAAAAAAAAAAGTTTACTTTTTTTGTAAAATATAACAGATCTTTTTTTTTTTTTTTTTTATTAATGCTTAGAGTATTACAACATCATTATTTTAAATTTTTTGTAACCTTTGAATTTTGAATTTAGTGCAATATTCTGTCACTGAAACATTTTATTGTCATTTTCACTAGCAACTGCAATTAGATTTATATTGTATATCTAAGTTCACTGTTATCCCACTGGTCACTATTGTGACCATCAGCATGTTTACTCATACTATGACCGCACTCAACAAAACTAAATATATGTGAATGCATATATTAATACTAGACACTCTAAAGATAACGTGTACCAAACATCTTTGTAATATATTTATGCTAAGACACTTTACTAGCCTTTAGTTTTGGAGCTCTGATGCAGCCATCATCTTCTCAAGCGGCAAACAGGAAGTCAACTGCTCTGGTCATGTGACAATTTGCACTAATCACGTGAACATGCACATATTTAATTGAGACCCTTTAATTTTTTTATAAATGAAAACCTTTTTTACAGTCACTATTGTGACCGGTGGGATTAAACGGGTGCTTAATGATCATGACCATTCCTAAAATGTTCTTCTGCCTTTTAACTTTGTGTTGAAATATAGACAGGTTTTGTCTGATTGATCCTGACGTGTACCGTGTTTTCTAGCCTGTCATATTGTGGAGTGCTCTGACGGTCTGGCCCAGGATGTGATCAGTACGATCGGTCAGGCGTTTGACTTGCGCTTTCAGATCTACCTGCAGTGTCCGTCCAGCAAACCCTCGTCCATGCACGACAGGTGAGTCCTCATCTACACCTTCAGGAGTCTGATCTGAGACCACTTCTGCCTCTCACTGTGTCCTGGCTTTAGGGGTATGAGTACTGACGAGCCCCCGTGGACGGAGGAAGGAGAGGAGTCGGCCGATCATCATTACTACAACAGCATTCCCGGAAAGATGCCGCCACCAGGAGGATTCATTGACACTAGATTGACCAATCAGACGCAAGACGGCTGCCAGGTCTGCCAATCAATAATCACTTGAGATCAGCTGCTTCTGCTAATGCAACTATTGAGTTTCTGTCAATATCTCTTGATGAATTGTGTTTTCGGTAAATAATGATATTAAAGATCATCCTGTTATTCTGAGGTTTAGTAGTATCTACCGCTTTAGATACAGGAAATGAATCGAGAGAGAGGGAACAAAATAAATCTGATTTAACTGTGATGTTTGCTTACATGTTGTTACAATTCTATTTTTATTCTGTTTTGTCTATCTCAAAACCAATAGCGCAAAATACAGAACAATATATCCACCCCAACTTATAGTATATATTTATTAAATTAAAATAATAAAATAAATATTACATTTTGTTATTATATTAAAATACAAAATGCAACACAAATTTCAAATTGTCCATATAATACAAACATATAATGTTTAAAAAAAATAAGATTAAATAAATAAATATTATATTATATTTTGTTTTAATTTTGAAAAAATAACACAAAAATATTGCACAATTAAATTGTATATATTGTATGTATATATATATATATATATATATATATATATATATATATATATATATATATATATTAAATAATGTGTAAAAAATAAGATTAAATAAATATTACATTATATTTTGTTTTAATTTTGAAAAAATAACAAAAATAATGCACAATTAAATTTTTAACATTTTATATATATATATATATATGTGTGTGTAAATTTACACATTATATTACGTTTTTTTTTTATCAAAACAAACAACATTATATTGCAAATATTATATTTTTATATAATATTGAAACAAACACCTTTTCCAGTCCAACATTTATAAGAATTCAATTAAAATGAGAGGTGTATATTACATTTTGTAACAGTATCGAAAACAAAAACAACTTTCCCACAGTGTATAGAATGCTTAAAATAAATAATATACTTAAAAGTAATATCTATTTGTTTATCATGTTGAAATAACACAAAAATTTACAATTTCAATTTTCCCATCCCAACATATATAGCTAAAATAGATTGATAGATAGATTTTAATTGGAGATAAATTAAACTGTGGCTTTAAAGGATTCATTGAGAGGACTTCCTGTAGTGTTTCCTGTCTGTTAGGACACATGACTCACATGTTGTTTACTGCTGTCCACTCACAGGCGGCTGGAGTCGACCAGACGTACTACCAGGGCCGACCCATGTTCATCCAACAAGGTGCAATTCCTCTTTTTCTCCCTGCGTTTTCACATTTAGATGCCCAAAACACCTCATGTCAATAAAAAAAATAAAAATTCCATCTGTGCCTTTCGTATAGGCTCCTGTGACATTTACAGTCTCCCTGAGGTCAAAGGTCAAACCCCGAAGGCAGGAGATGTGCCCACATATGTGAACACGCAGCACATTGACACGCAGGTGCTAGCCGCCCTCCAGGGGGAGTCAGAGACGCTGTCTGATTCGGGCACGGGCGGGACAGCTAAAGACAGCCCGAGGAAGGACCTCTTTGACATGAGTAAGAGTTTAGAAATGCAGTTGTTTTACTTTTATTGTGCTTAAATGGTTAAAAACACATAAAGTTGCTAAATGCTGTCATGAAATGTTTTACTTGTATTAGGTTTTGCTGTGGTGCTAAAATATCCAAGAGCTGTGGGAATGTCAATGTTATGTAAAGTGTTGGCCTTGTTACAACCCTATTTGAAGCACCTGTAATTGTTTTATTAGTGTTTTTGATACATATAAAACTTGCTTGAAAACTAGATTAGATTAGATTAGAAGACTAGATTGTTGAAACTATTTTTCATCATCCTGTGTGGCCGCAGAAAAATAGAAGTACCAACAGATAATACAGTAAATGACACACCGAATACAAAAACCAGATGCATTGTGATAAAGCAACAAAACATATATCTCTTCAATGACATTTTGTCCAACAGAACATTTGACTTCTACTTCTGTGTCAGCTCCGCCCACAGTCAAATCTCATTGGTCCAAAACTCCACTCCTCATTAGAATATTAAATAACTTCTGTGTCACATCAATGTCAGCAGTTTTACTGTAGAAAGATGATAAATGTGAGGGAAAAACAACAATAGCACTTTAATTTATATATTAAATTAAATTCATTTAGCACTTTACACAAAACACATTGTGTTTCATCATGATGATAATGGTTACATCATCTTAATAGGCGCATCTAGCATATATACGGTTTGCATGTGATTGAAGTTGGACAAACCAACTTTATATCAATCTCTTAAACATGTTTTATTAAGCTGTGCTGGTTTAAGTTCCATTAGGAAATAAAAATAAAAGTGCAATTAAAAATAAAAAAATGATGATATAAATGATCAGCACGTTGTTTTCTCATGCCATCAGAGCCGTTTGAGGATGCCATCATGACCCAGACTCCATCATCAGAGCTGCATAAGGCGGCGTCTGTGGATAACTCCAGTCCTCTTCTGATGCGCGCGGCCGCTCTGAGAGCTCAGGAGGAGCTGGAGGACCAGACGTGGTACCACGGAGAGATGAGCCGCCGACAGGCCGAGAAACTGCTGCTCCACGACGGAGACTTCCTGGTGCGGAAGAGCACCACAAACCCAGGCTCATACGTCCTGACGGGGATGCACCACGGCTTGGCCAAACACCTGCTCCTGGTCGATCCGGAGGGAACGGTGGGAACGGTTTTTAATGACTTGAGCGTGTAAATTGGAAAATTGGTATATATAGCATTTCTTAAACATGAAAAACCTACTCCGAGCATTGCTGAATATGAAGTGATAGCAATATCTAATTGCAAATGCAAACCATTCTTAACTCAGAATTTGCTAGTAATATTCAAAGATAGTTACTTGAAGAAGAAATACTGAAACGTTGTTTTTTTCTTTGTTTTGAAAACTGTTCTTGTGTTGAAGTAAATATAGTAGGATTCTAATTATTGAGAAGATGCTTCTATTTTAGGTTCTTTTGTACTTTGAAGTTGAGAGTAAAACAAGTGAAAAGTTGAAGATGAATTTGAGAGATTTGATCTTGTTCTCCAGCGGGATTTGAAATGTTGCATCATGAGCTTGAATGGAAAAGAAGATCTGATGAATACAGAGTCACATGACCAGTGACACTTGTTGCTTATATTTGATTAGTCATGCTTAAATAGATTTTTGTTTTTATGTGGTAACTTTACTTAAAACATTTCCAAATACTAAAACTGTTTGAATGAATTAAACACTATATTTCCAATGTGAATGTTTAGACTCGGGGGGTCAGAAGATTTTTAAAACGTTTTTGAAAGAAGTCTCTTATACTAGAAAAATTGTGAAATATTAATACAACTTAAAATAGCAGTTTTTCATGTGAATATATTAAAAAAAAAAATATTTATTTGATTCGCATCTGAATTTTCAGCATCATTACTCCAGTCTTCAGTGTCACATCATTCTAATATGCAGATTTGTTATCTTCGTTAACTAAAACTAAAATTAAATACATAAAAAATAAGTAATTATTATTATTTCAGCTAGTTGCTTGTGTTTCGTTCACACTTAAACTTAATGAAACTATAAACATTAGAAACAACCTAATAAAACACCACAAAATTAATAAAAGTTACTGAAATTAGAATGAAAACAGCAATTCAAATCTAATTCAAAATATTAACAAAAAACTAAATAGCAATAATATTATAAAAAATACAACTATAATTATAAAACTATATTCATTTATAAGTTTTATAGTAACTATAAGTAAAACTAAAATAATGACATTGATATTAAAATAACTGCTGCTCAATAAACATTTCTAATTATTATCAATGTTGAAAACAGTGCTGCTTCAGGTTTTTTTATGGAAACTGATACATTTGAAGGATTCTTTAACTCGTATAAATTTTAAAATTTATTTAAAATAGAATTTAGAATCATTTGTAACATCATAAATTACTTTACTGTCACTTTTAGTCAATTTAATGCATCATTGTGCAATAAAAGTATTATTTATTTCGAAAAATAAATAAACAATTCATACCAACCCCAAATATTTTTAAACGGTAATTCAGTCATGTGTGATTTAACTTTCCAATCAACTCTATGTCTCCTTCAGGTCCGGACGAAAGATCACATATTCGAGAGCATAAGCCACCTGATTGGCCATCACCGTGACAACAACCTGCCGATCGTTTCGGCGGGAAGCGAACTGTGTTTGAAGCAGCCGGTGGACAGAAAACAGTGACGACTGCTGAACCTCTTTCACCAAAACAAACACCCCATCGGAGAACACGTGACGCTTGTCCGACTGCTTGACTGTGACGGCGTTTGTAGACGGACGATTCCTAGAACCGACCGTTATTTTATCGCGCTGGTTGAGAATCTCTATTTTTGAAGAAGAAGAAGAAGAAGACGACGGCGGTGGGTTTTTCGGACCGTTTGAACGACCTCGGTCTCCAAGAGGGATGCGACGAAAACTAGATAAAGAGTATTTTAGAATAAAAAATAAAAAGTTTAGTTTTGTCTATCAAGCACAACCGGATTTTCATGTTCGTTGACAAGAGATAGAAGGAAACTAATATTTGAAAAAACGTAAATTAAAAAAACTAAACGCTGTTTATAACGACCTATTTTAGGAGTTGGGCCTTCACTGCAGCTAGTGTGCGAGATCATTTGGTAGCTTCACTGCTTTTTAGAGGGAGGATGACGTGAATGTGTTTACTTTAGCAGAAATCACACTTTGACGCTGCACGCACACACACACACACACACACACACACACGCACACGGCTTTAAAGTACCTTCATTTTTCGATGACGTTGAAACCTGTGGCACTCGCATGACTTAAAACCTTAATTGTACTTGTGGTCATTGTTGGTAGCATCCAGAGCCCCAGCAGAGGTGCTTTAGTGTGCTCTCAATGTAAAATATTTATGCTTTCCAGTATTCCTTGAGTTTAGCTCCTTCTTTAAACGTGTCAGAGGTGTGTAGTCGCTCGGCTCGGCCCTTTACTTTATACCTGGATGTTTCTATCGGTTCTGACTTTCATGGTTTGACTGTGGGCTTCACAAACACACACACCGGTGTTATGATTCTTCTTCTGATGATTCTTTTCAATTAAACGGTTCTAAATGAATAGCACAATCAACGCTTTTCTGTGTGAGAGACGGTCACGGTCTATTACTGGACGAACTGGAAGATTACTGGATTCTTCAGCATATTAGCCACGAGTCACATGCTTCTGTTGCATTTTGTGTTTTCCTGTAAATCCACATTTTAGATAAATTAAACTTGCATTTGATACAATTACTGTTTCGTAAATAGCTCTAAGAATTTAATGTGTTAAGTTTTCATGCATAAGGGTAAATGTCAAGAAATTGACCCCAAAATCAAGATTAAATCAGACAATGAAGCTTAATTGCCATTAAAATAATACAACAAAATGCTTATGTTTCAACAAACAGGTTTCATTTTCTTAATGCTGCCTAAAATTAATTTTCTAAAAAAATCTATTCAATTCAAATTATGCAAAAAAAAATAAATAATAATAATAATGTTCATACAAACAGGTTTCATTATTTATTTTTTTATGCTGGATATAATTTTTTGCTTCTTTTTTGGCAATCTGATACAATTACCGGTACTGTTTGGAAAATAGTCCAAGATATGAACTAAATGTTTCAACAAATGGACCACATGTTCTTTATTCTGAATTATATATATATATTATATATATATATAATATATATATATATATATATTATTATTATTATTTTTTATTTTTTATTTTTTTTGTTCATCCAATGTATTTAATGTTTGGAAAATATCAAAAAGATTTAAACTTGTAAAATTATCCGGCATAAATAAGTCAAGAAAATGACCTCAAAATCAACAAAACATTATATTTGTCACTAAAGCTTATTTTCATGAAAATAATCCCAAAAATATTCATGTCCCTACAAAAACAGGCATAATTGTCTTGATATTGAATATAATTTTAAGACCTTTCTTTGGGAGATTCACCCATAAATTGGGATTTGCATTACTGTGAGTCTAGAAAGTAAACATACCTGCAGTTTCATATTTGCTCAGCTATGGATCTCTTTTTTTTTTCTCTAAATTGTAATATGATCGTTAAATATATTGTTTGCATTACTGCATCATTTATCAACACATGACATTAATGTATTGAACTTTGTGATATTAAACTCTGGAAATATTGATTTGGAGGCACAGGATGAATGAAAGAAATATATATTTGCTTTTAAATTATTTTGATTTGAGATTTATTTAAATTTCACTTATTAAATATTAAATAACATGTAGGAAAGTACTATATATTTTCACTGCTGAATTTACAGCGCAAGTTTACTTTTACATGTGCACATACATAAAATGAATATTTTTGTTGCTAAATATTATATTGCGAGTCAGTTACATTATTCTTGCCAAAACTAAATCGCAGTTTATGGTGAATCAACAGAAGGGTTTAAAAAAGTAACACTAGTTCAGTTTAAGCTCCTTAAATCCTTACATGATTTTTCACAAATTTGCAAAATTAATGCAGGATTTTTCCAGTTTCTCCAAATGTTAGCTGCCGAATCTCAGCATAATTTCACTGAACTTTGTTTATAATGTTGGGGAAAGATGTTGTATTATATTACACTCATTAAACTGGCTCCAACTAATCAGTGGTGCCACAAAACAATCCCAAATCTTAATTATGCATTATTAAAATACGGTTGATTTGCAAACAAGTGTTGCTTTCCCATCCTGAGTTGTGTTCAGGAAAACGTGCCTTTTATCTATAGGCTACTATTGTGCTTTTCTCTTGAAAGTGCAGTAGTCGAAGCACCTTCCACTGAGCGTTTGATCACGAAACAAGGGACAGAATTCAACCCACGAAAGTCCACTCTCTGCTTGTATGATTTATCCCTATTATTTATGATTGGTGGCAATAAAATAATCATGTGTATTAATTACTCTTTGATTATGCTTTGACATGGTCATATTTAACCCCAAATTCAAAAAAAAGAAATTATGTTTTGCATTAAGAAAATTCTATATCTATATATAATACATCCATCCCTACACATAAACTTTTATTTGTCCAAAAATATTAAATAATCACGAGCGTTTCAGTTCAGTTTCGCTGTTTGTATGTGTCCAGCAGGTGGCGCTAGTGCACTGTTGATATTTAATTATACAGAATTATATGCTGTACCATGCGTTGGTACAAAATAAGGTTATATTCTTAGAAATACATTTACAGCTGCGTACATTTACGCCATACAGACTGACCTTGAATGATTGTTCTTTGGTAAAAGTTTGATAAGTTATTTCAGCAAAAATATATACAATGTTTCAAACATAGTATAATATATATCAACACCTGCGTAAAAGGCTTTAGGTATACAGATCAGTAAATCATTAAATACAGCACTATAGAAATACTGTCAATGTTTATAGGACTGTCAAAATTATATACACTGAATACAAATATGATTTTCTTACTCCGTATTTTTGTCTTGTTTTTAGTAACAAATATCTAAACAATCTTAAATCAAGGCCCATTTTCTAAAGAGACAGTCTTATACAAGTGAGTTTTTGCTTAAAACAAGAAAATAATATCTGCCAATGTGAAAAATAAAATAATTCAAAACTATTATTTTAGTATTGAGATACTAACTATTATATATATCTAACTATTATATATATATATATATATATATATATATATATATATATATATATATATATATATATATATATATATATTTGCTGTTTTTGTTTTAGTATATGTGTGTGTGTATATATATATATATATATATTTATATATCCTATTCATTTTCATTTCAGTTTGGTATCTTTGTACATCAAGTTTAAACTAAATTAAAATGAGAAATGTTGCCTTGCTAACTAACTGAAATTAAACATTTTCTGTATTTTATTTTATTTCAGTTAATGTTCATTTTATTTCAAATAACACTTTTTTATTGTTTTAATTTTTGCTTTAGTTGACTTTAATAGTTAAAAACTCAACTTAAATTTTGGTAAAAAATTTTGAAAACATGACTTATCTTTTTTCTCGATTAAATGTCTTGATTTAAGAATGTTTGCATATTTGCACAGAAAAACCGCGAAAATACTGAGTAAGAAACCTTTTTTGCAGTGTGAGAACAGAATGGTTGGGATCTCAGAACATTTTTCCACTGTTCAGTATGCACTTAACGTGCTGATGCTTTATTGTGACACTTAAACAGTGCACACTAAAGTTCTATCCCATGCACTGATGCAGTAGTGTGCATTTCAGCTTGTGTTAGTCTGATTGTGTGCGTTGGCGTCTGGGTTTTCCTGTTCGGCCGCCTGAGGGCAGTTGGAGCTGGATTTGCTCTGGCTGGGGTCCATGTTCTGCTTGCACCCTGTCGCGTCGCCCCCCAGCAGACACCCGCACACGAGCCTGAAAAACGCCCGGCGCATCTCCCTGCTGGCCAGCGTGTAGATGAAGGGGTTCATGCCGGAATTCAAGACGGCTACTAGCACAAACCAATGTGCTTTAAGCAGAACTGGGCACTTTTTGTTCCCGCAGGCCACATCGACGAGCAGCAGCACGAAGATGGGCGTCCAGCAGGCGATGAAGACGCCCAACACGATGCTGACGGTGCGCAGAAGTGACATGGCGTGCTCGCAGTTGCTGCGACTGGTGACTTTGCGGCTGCTGCTCTTGACCATGGCGTAAATGTGGACATAGAGGATGGAGATGGCCAGCAGGAGGGAGATGTAGATAGTGATGCAGAATGCGACGTAGCTCTTGCTGTAAAGAGGGAAGATGGTCGAGCACTGAGGAAGATCACCTAAACAGTTCCAGCCTAAAATAGGCAGTGATCCTAGAGTAATGGCGATTAACCAGCACATTCCTATGAGCAGAAACACCCGGTAGTTTTGCTTTGCATCATGAGGCCTCATTTTGATCATAGTGAGGTGCCGTTCGATCGCAATTGCAAGTAAGCTGAAAATAGAAGCACATAGTGCTACAAAAATAATCCCTTCTCGAACAAACCACTTGGCTGGAGTCAAGTTTAACGTCTGCTTTCCTGACATCAGTAGGTTGACCATATAAGTCACGCCAACTAACAAGTCGCACAGAGCCAGGTTGGCAATAAAAAAGAACATCCGTTTATGGAATTTGTGGTTTTGCCAGATGGCCAACAGCACTATCAGGTTCTCCAAGATGATGAGGCTGCAGATGACCAAAAACACTGCAGTTTTGGGGTCCAATGGGTTGCCTTTGGTGTCATTACAATTGTTTAGTTTCCCCGTGTAGTTGTAATGCAGGAAAACCTGTTCGTTGATCATTGTGGGATGATTTGGACTGGATCACACAGGTAAGACAGATCACGGATGGGTGTTGGAGAGTGGTCGACTGCTTTCTTCAGGGTTTACCATGTACTGTTGTGTCAGTTGCACACATCTGCCTGTGGAGTCAACCAGATGTGCTTTAAAGACAGCTGCCATAATGACACCCTGATCCAGTCCAATCTGGATTTTTTTCACTCAAATATGTTTCATGTAAACTTGACTTTGACACAGCCTAACTTTAACACACACTTCTCCAATATGCATAAAGTCACAATAAAGATAACTGTCTAGAACACATAAGCCTTCTAGTTGTACAAAACATATAGTGCCTCTAGATTAAAAAAATCTGTTCTCTATTGGAATATATTTTAATGTAATTTATTCCTGTGATGCACAGCTGTATTTTCAGCATCATTCCTCCAGTCTTCAGTGTGACATGATCTTCAGAAATCATTCTAATATGCTGATTTGCTGCTCAATAAACCATTATTATTATCAATTTTGAAAAGAGTAGAAGTTTTTGATGGATAGAAAGTTCAAAAGAACAGATTTGTTTTTGTACATTATAAATGTCTTTACAGTCACTTTAGATTAATTTAATGCATCCTTGCTGAATACATGTATTCATTCCTTTAAAAAAATGAAACTACCTGACCCCAAACTTTTGCACAGTGTTGTATTTCAAAGTAAAACTTAGTACTACTCTCTTAGAAAGTCCATCTTAAACTTGCAATTGCTTTTTATAACTGTAGTTGGTTTAAATTGGTCATTACCCTTACGAAAGGAAAATATATTTACCAATATATTTCTTAAAATATATTGTGATATATTGTAATATATTATTTTCCTTTTTATTTTCTAATATTTTATATATTTGAATTCATTTAATAATATATTGATGATACATATATTATATAATATATTGCAAAATACACAAATGATTGCCACTTTCAATATATTGCAATATATTGGAAAAAATAAATATATTTAAGAATATATGCCTAATATATTACATGATATTTTCCAATATACTGCAATATATTTTTGTTTCATAAGGGTAGCTGGTTTAGGTGGACACATGGGTGGTTAACCAGCAACCATTAACCAAGTATTATGCTTTATATTAACACATTAAACACCATGTGAATTTTCAAAAGCCTACTTTTTGTTAGAGTATGTAACATGCATTGCATGCAACATATACTGTGATCTTCTAGAATAATTCCATGCACAAAACTTTGCCGTTTGCATTGAACTTACTATGGTGCGCATGATTGCAGATTGAATGACAATCATTTAAAGACCAGCACACACACAAATATAGTTTCCATAAAAGTTATTATCGCATAGAAAATTTGTTTAAATATCTGACATGCTGCATCTGACAAGATATTGCCTTTATTTAGGCTACTCACCATCAGATCACGAACTGCAGTGCTTCTTCACAAAGAACCATTCGTGTCGAGTTTTGTTTAAATAGGAACTGTCATCTTTCCATCCTTAATGTGCAGAAGTTCAGACATCAGAAACTTAATCTGTCTGCACGCAACGGAAGACAGTCCTTTCTCACAGTCCGCCACAGGTCTGCTGTGCTCTTTTCCTTCTGTGTGTGACGGAGTCCAGCCCACGACACACCTCCCACTACACTTCTGATACATTATTCAGTAATCAATATTTTGCATTATTATGGCATATTTATTTATTTATTCATTTTTATGTTAGGTAAAAAATGTTAGTCTGAATGCACTGTAAATCGCTTTGGATAAAAGCGTGTGCTAAATGCATACATTTAGGCTAATTTAATTTAATCTGTTCTTTCATAGCTAAAAAAGCGAATAGTTGTGAACATATATGTTTAAAATGATGCACAAATAAAAATAAAAAAATATTTTTTTTTTATAGTTTCAAATGTAGTTTTAACAGTCTCTCTATTTGTTGTTAGATTGACAAAAAAAAAAGTAAAATGTTTGGACTCGTCAATGTCAAAATTAATGAGCCAATCAAATCAAAGAAGGCGGGGCTTCGCTTTTACATCGCGAATTTCAAAAAGGCGCTAAACGCTTCAGATTTTAACGGTTGAGGATTGTGAGGTAAGTTGCTCAATAGTTCTTATTTGACAACTGTTTTACGATAGAAATATTACAAGACCTACATTGTTATCCTGTAGTGCAAACATCTCAAACTTTTCGTCGAAATGTCACTGTTTTGAATGGAAAATATAGCGTGAACCTTTTAATTAATCTATTTCATAACGTGTCTTGACGAGAAAAAAAACATTTAACCGTTTTTTACACCCCTAACACATTAGACACACTTTCGGGCTTATGTGTAATTTAAAATGTAAATATTATTTGCAAATAATTCAAATATATTACAATAAAATCTAATTATTGTAGGCTAGGCTACTCTTTATTTTTATTTATTCTCCTGAATCCATATAAATACTTTATTTTAAACAAAAAAGTAAAATCTGTTTTAAACTGTTAAAAAGTTATATATATGCAGTTTTATATCTTTTTTATTTATTTATTTTTAGTTAACGTTAGTTTCGTAAGACTTAACGTTACTGTAAATAGGCCTAACGTTACAGGTTTTGATTCAAATTGAGATACTGGTGGATGAGATAAAATTATTTTCTGTGGTAATCAACAAGATTTTGATCAAGAAGACTCCAAATGGGGCTTCATTTATAAGAAATATTATTTTGAGACCATTAATGCATTATGCAATGGCATTTCCTTTGCTTTGGATAATTTGTGGTTATGGTTCAAATAAAATTATTATTATTTTTTTTCTTTTCTTTCTATTTTATTTTTATTTGGTTTCCTGAGGGTGAGCACATTGCCAGCAAATTTTCATTTCTGAGTTTTAATAGAGATATCCGTTATGTTTTATTGAAGTACCGACTGCTTAAAATAGAACATAACCAGTCACAGATGAGTCAGTTACTGTCATAAGAATACATTTATCCTCCTTCTTTTTCAATGGGAAAGTTTCCCAAAGAGAGAATTTGTCCTTTTCACTTTGGACCTTGCTGGTTTAGAACAGTTCCTGGTTGAAGTTTCAATGAATGTGGGACATATTCAATTCATTCATTCGTTTTTTTTTTTTTTTTTTGCTTTGTCCACCAATGAAACTAGTTTAAAAATAATCCAAAGCAACAAGCTTTCTTGGCTCACTGCTCAAATCAGCTAAGTGTATCACTCAAGAAAATCCGAGGAGAAGCAAGTCCAATTAGAAATGCTCTCATGACCGAGGTATATTAGACTTGATGAGAAACAAATAAACATTTAAAAATAATGGCTAACTCTACAGTGCATAACCAGATTTTCCATCTTATCACAGTAATTAAACAGGAGCTCACTGTGGTTAGCTGTCAGATTTCAGAGGTGAGTAATGGAACCGCGGAGAGGGAAACATCCCAGAAAAGAGAGAGAGCGAGACGTTGCCATGACCAGCCAATAAACCGTGAGCTGACGTTCAAATGAAGACGTTTGGTTTAGTGCTGCGGTGAAGGCCTGGTGGCTGCTGACGTGTGTGTGTTGCTCTGAATGTGCGTGTTTAGCATTTATACACTCCAGAACGAGTGAAAGTTGAATGCTCTGCTGTTTCCACTGATCCTGGATCAGATTGGTATTATGTGTCTGTATTATATCTAGTTTATTTAACAATACAACAATCAGTTTAATTAGAGATTCTCATGAAAGCATATAAGAGCAGAGGACAGCAAGCCAAATAACACACACACACACAGACACACTGTTTCCACAGAATCAAACTCTTCTACATCTTGGCCTGAGGGTGAGCACATTGCCAGCAAATTTTCATTTCTGAGTTTTAATAGAGATATCCATTTTGTTTTATCGAAGTATCGACTGCTTAAAATAGAACATAACCAGTCACAGATGAGTCAGTTACGGTCATACAGTAAGAATACATGTATCCACTTTATTTTTCATTGGGGAAGTTTCCCAAAGAAAGAATTTGTCGTTTTCACTTTGAACCTTGCTAGTTTAGATCAGTTCCTGGTAGAAGTTTCTGTGAATGTGGGACATATTCACTTCATTAGCTGTGGTAGGGAAATAACCAGAAGAATGACAAAGAGCAGTTAAAAAAAAACATAATTAGGACACTGCATTATAAAACAATAGCAGATGAGACCGGAAGTCAAGACACGTTAAATTTACAAATGGCTGCGCCTGCATAAAATTCAGATGGAAAGCAACTTTTTTTGTGAATGAATTTGAATAAATGAGTGTAAATATGGTCTTGGTATCGGTTTTTTTTTTTAGTTTATTTTTTTTTCAGTTATCATGACGTGCCTGAACCTGCAAATTACTTCTGAAGTTCATGTTGCGTCACTCATATATTTGTGGTTTTTCACTTCCTTACTTGATAAACATTGTTGAGTTGTTTATAGAGTTTAAGGGGACTTTTACAATACATCTCATGGGGCCGGTGTCACAACAATTTACTCAAGTTAATGAATAAGTTCTAAAATTAAATGGCATTTACTATTATTTTTTAGAAGATACTTTTTTAGAATCTAAGAATTTTAATTCTTTAGCAAGTAAGTATTTAAGTAAGTATTTTTAGAGTGAAAAACAAAAAACAAATCTGTATCAAAAGGGGAAAGGTACAGTACAGGCATAGTTTAAAATACAAGTAAAACAATAATAATAAATAAATAAATAAATACACTAAATTCCTTTATATTATATCCAATTTTTGTTTGGACTTTTCTTAGAGCAAATGTCTCAAAATGTGCTTAAATTTGCCAAGATACCAATTTCTACGATTAAAAAAAAGTACATTTGCTAATTTCTGTCTGTTGTCTTATTTCTCCTGTAATAAGTTTTAGGAGCAGCATTATTAAAAGTCATTGAATCCTGCAGAAATGGTGTCTTCCCAACTTGTTGGATCGGTTCACTGCAGGCCTCAGAAAGCAAGATCTGGGGGAGTTCAGACGGAAAGCTCATGAGCAATTACAGTGAGCCAAAGCCTTTCATTTACTTTCTCTCTCTCTCTTGCTCATTCACTTGCTCCAACTTTTCCCATTTTGCATGCCTGTTTGGCAAAATGCCTTTATTTTAGTAAAAAAGTAAAAAATAAAATAAATTTAGTAAAGTTTTAGTTATCTTTATGAGTGGAATAGTTTAGATTTTAAATTTTATTTATTTTTCAAAACATTGTATTTTAAATCATATTCAGGGAGGGAGGATGTTCAGTAGGAAGCCTGTTGTTGTCATGTTGCAAGAACCCTATGAAACAGGAAATTACATAACAGAGAGGCCTGCCTGTCAAGGTTAGTAAGGCTTAAGTCTAAAATATATTTATTTTCCTTTTAATATCCAGGTTAGTTTATTTTTTTAAATGTTAAACTTGTGTCAAATTATTTAAAATATGCAAAGGAAAATATACTGTTTTGTTTGATTACTATGCAGCATGGCATGGTTATAATATTTGGGAAGTGAACGTTCCTTGTTGGTAAGTCACTTTGCTTTGAAGGTGGTTTAAAGTCTAAAGTCATGAGAAGTGGTCATGTTGATCGTGCGAATGATAAACCACAATAAATGCAAAGAATAGAAATGTGAACACAAGCTACTCCTCTACATTTTGTCTGAGGTCTGTTGCTTCAGATTAGGTGTGTGTGTACAATGTACATTGCCACCCACTAATATTGGCACTTTTGGTAAATATGACTAAAGGCAGCAGTGAGAATAAATCTGAATCATTTATCTTTTTGATCTTTCCTTTAATTTCTAAACATTCCTTGATGTAAAACAACTGAGAGTGGGGGGTAACTCACGTTATGAAATAAATGTTTTTCGCCAATGCATGTTGTCTACCACCCCTAGAAATTCTTATGGGAAAAATATCTCTGAAGTATATTCCTATTCATATTTACATTTTTTTTTAGCACACCACGGTGATTATTAGCATGAGAATGTCCAGCCATGACTTCCTGTTCCACAGGATTGAGGAACACAAAGCCCAAATTCCCTTAATCATCCATCACACAGAGTAAAACCAAAGAAGTCAGTTCTGATGTACATAATAAGATTGTAGAGCTTCACAAAATAGAAAGTGATTGTAAGAAAATTGCTAAAGCATTGAAAGTCCCCATTTCCACCGTCAGGGCCGTAATTAAGAAGTTCCAATTAACTAAAAATATTACAAATATGCCTGGAAAAGTATATATGTCTATATCATCCTAATGCACGGTGAGGAGGAGAGTTTGAGTGGACAAAGACTCTCCACGAATCACAGCTGGAGAATTGCAGAGATTAGTTTAATCTTGGGGTCAGAAAGCCAAAAAATTAATATAATAATGTAAAACAGCCCCTATATTACCACATTTTGTTCAAATGGGTTTTAAGAAAAAAACTGCCTCATCCAAAAACTACCTCCATTATATTCAGTTGTCAGAAATGACAGGAACTTCAAAAGTGAACTGAAGAGAAGAAGCACCAGCATGGATCTGGATAGAGTCTGAATGAAGGAATGGTCTCTGGTCTCTTGTCAGGTGTTCTCCGAAACTCTTCAGGCTTTATAGGAGAAAAATCAGAACTGTTATCTTGGGAAAAGGACATTGCAATAATTGGGTGCCAATAATTATGGCTAACGTAAACTAGAGAAAAACTTTTATGTCATAATGTGGGTTTCCTTTACTTTCCATTGTTTTAGTTCCACGAAAGGTTAGAATTTTGTCAAGTTTTGTTTGAATGAAAGATCAAAACGATAAACATCATAGATTTAATTTCATGGCCACCTTTGCTCATATTCACCAAGGGTGCCAATATCAGTGGGCAGCACTGTATAAACTCGGTCAACTTAGGCGTAGTTGACAATTTGCCAATTTGTACTCCCCAGTTTTTTCCCCCTCTGGCCATCCAAGATGTAGAAGAGTTTGTTTGTTTAGCAGATTTGGAGAAATGTAGCATTGCATCACTTATTTAGTAATGGATCCTCTGCAGTGAATGGGTGCCGTCAGAATGAGAGTCCAAACAGCTGATAAAAACACCACAATAATCCTCACACATTAACTGATGGACTGGAGTTGTGTGGATTACTGTGATGCTTTTATCAGCTGTTATATATTTTAGCTATATATAAATACACTTAACACTTATTGTGTAAACAGAAATGAGGTGAGATGCTTGATGACCATATGAGGTTTTAACTTTTAAAGTGATGCTGGATTATTTCTTGTAAAAGGTGATGACATCTGTATAGCACGTCAATGCATCAGACCACACATGTGAAGAACAGCTTCGCAAGAGCTGAGCTAAAATTAATTGCATCTATTTCTGTGTTTCCTGCATCCTTTGTGCTCGACTCATCAAATCTTTTTACTAAGAGAACTAAGATCCCTTTTTTTGTACCAGAAAACAGACTAGAATATCCCAAAGAGATTTCTAGAGAGCTGAAGATCACGATGAGACGTTTGTGGTGGTCATTAGTCATCAGAGTTTGGTCATAATGGCGTTCGGTGTAAGTGCACATGGCTTCCCTGCATGAGTTTAATATCTTTTAGATGCATTTTGATTATGCTCTCATGTCTCATGCTCATGTGCATGCAGGTCTACCTCATCTGCTGCAGAGTTTAAAAGAAAGAAAAAATGTCTCTTTTTTTTTTACTTTGGACCTTGGTTGAAATCCAACAGTAACGCTGCAGAACAGATGCTCATCTCTGGTTAATGTCTCTCTCTCTCTCTCTCTCTCTCTCTCAACTCTCTGTATGCGCTATAATTGTAATGTCCATGTCCTTGAGTTGTTGGCCAAACTAAGCAAGTCAGTGCTGACATGACCTTGTGGAGATGCGGAAAATAGCTTATGTATACATGTTCTCTCTTGCTTTCTTTTTTTCTCTGTTTAAGACATGACGTGATGTGACCAGGAGCTCAGAGGTTAACAGAGGTGTTCCTGTTAAGATATGGCTTTTATTTAAAGGGGGGTGAAATGCTATTTCATGCATACGGAGTTTTTTACACTGTTAAAGAGTTGGATTCCCATGCTAAACATGGACAAAGTTTCAAACATTAAGTTGTACGTTTGAAGGAGTATTTCTGTTCCCTAAATACTCCTTCCGGTTTGTCACAAGTTTCGGAAAGTTTTTTTCGAGTATGGCTCTGTGTGACGTTAGATGGAGCAGAATTTCCTTATATGGGTCCTGAGGCACTTCTGCCGGAAGAGCGCACGCTCCCGTATAGCAGAGCACTGAGAGCACAACAGACTTCACTGATCAGAGCGAGAGCGTCACGAAAAGTCACAAAAGAAGTGTGTTTTTGGTTGCCAGGGCAAGACAACCCTGCACAGATTACCCCAAAAAAAACAGCATTAAGGGACCAGTGGATGGAGTTTATTTTACAGAGCATCAACGGAGTTGTGCAAGTGTTTTTGTTTGTCCCTGCATTTCGAAGATGCCTGCTTTACAAACAAGGTCCAGTTTGACGCCGAATTTGCACATCGTTTATTTCTTAAGGATAATGCAGTCCCAACGAAAAAGGGTCACAATCGTGTGTTGGAACCGCAGGCGGTGAGTAAAACTGCTTAAAATATCTCTGTGTTGTTAACTTAGCTATCGGCGCGTAAGCACATCAAGTAAACAACATGCAATGCAAACTGCACTTTCACATGTACAGGTTTAAAAAAATTAAAAAAGACGACAAAGTGGAACTTAGTCATTTTCCAAAACCGCTAAGCAAATATATACAGTTTCAGTACATACCACATAGAGACGTCGTTGCTGATGCTGCTCTTGTTAAATTTCAGCCTCTGGATCTGATAAATACACGCTGAATCTGACTGTTAGCCATGGTTTGTTTTGGATAGTTTTTTCTTCACGGTAATGTCACAGCTTCCAAACGCTCTCAACGCAAAAGCCTATACTCGCGCTCGTGATTCTTTAGCTCCGCCCACACTTCACGCCTCCAGCCGGTCATGTTTTTCTGGGAAAAATCGGTAGAGACTATCTTTCTCTTATGAATATAATAAAACTAAAGACTTTTTGGAGTTATGAAGGATGCAGTACTACTCTATAGGTACTCAAGATTAACAGGATATTGAGTGAAAACGAGCATTTCACCCCCCCCCCTTTAATATGTATTTTATTATGCCTATTTTATTATTTTTAACATTTTATTTTATTATTATTTATTTATAAAAAAAATATATATATTTATAATTAATTTTATTGATTGATTAAATGTATTTATTAATTCATGGTATTTTTAAATATTTTATTATACATTATTTTATATTGATTTTAACAAGGTTTGTTTATTTTGTTTTCAAATAATCTATTATTACTGTATAATAGCAGATGTATAAAGTATAATTTGTTTATAATTAAAAATGTGTATTACTCAAAAATAATTTCATACTATAAATATTTTTTAAATCACACATTTTTAAAACAAAGCATTTATTTATTTATTTTAAATATTTTATATATAATTGTATTTTTATCATACATAATGTTTTAAACATAAAACAAATGACAGCCTTGTAACCATCTTAACACAGACAAATATTATCACATAAACACAACATTTAAGCAGCACACCTCCACTTTACATTTGCTTTGTACCTCCTGCATTCATCTGTTATTTCAATTCTCAAATAACGGCTATGATGGCTTTTGTTCTACCGGCTTATATTATAGAAGCACTTGAGCTTTCCAATCTATAAAGACTGCATCTGTTAACTTTAATGTAGAATCTAGAAAAAAAATCTGATCATGATTGAACCTGAAAAAGTCAAATAAATGAACAAACTTTTTTTTTAAGGTTTGGGTTCATAAACATTAGATCACTTACACCCAAATCAGTGATTGTAAATGCAATGATCACAGATAATAGTTTTGATATAGTCTGCTTGACTAAAACTTGGCTAAAGCTAAATGATTATTTTAGTCTAAATGAGTCGACACCAAACTACTGTTATAAGCATGAGCCCCGTCTGGTCGTGGGGGAAGTGTTGCAACAATATATAGTGATATTCTCAATGTTACCCAGAAAACAGGATACAGGTTTAAACACATTCAGAATACTTCTGCTTAGTGTTACACTGTCAGATATGCAAAAGAAATCTATTGTATCTCTTGCTCTGGCTACTGTGTACTGTGCATTCACATGATAATTATAGAAATGATGCATTAGGACTTGCGTTTACTGACCTAATAAACTCTTTTGGAGTCAAGCAAAATGTCACTGGGCCCACTCATCGTTTTTATCATACACTAGATTTAATTATATTGCATGGAATTGATCTTATTGATATAAATATTGTACCTCCAAGTGATGACGTTACTGACCATTTCCTTGTATCGTGCATGTTGCATATTACTGATATTAACTATATGTCGCAGCGTTACCGTCTTTACAACTATAGGACAGGAAGAGCTAAATAAACTTATCACTGCATCTAAACCAGTAACATGTTTATTACAACCCGTACCCACTAATTTAATGAAAGAGTTGTTACCCATAGCGGAAGAACTGCTTGTCAATATTATTAACTCGTCATTAACTTTAGATCATGTCCCAAAACCATTCAAGCTGGCGGTTATTAAGCCTCTTATTAAGAAACCACAATTAGATCCTAGTGAACTGGCAAATTTTAGGCCCATTTAAAATCGTTCCATTTATGTCTAAAATTTTAGAAAAAGTTGTTTCTGCTCAGTTGAGCTCCTTCCTGCAAAAACTGTATGAAGATTTTCAGACAGGTTTCAGGCCCCACCACATCACAGAAACTGCACTTGTTAAAATTACAAATGACTTTACTTGGTCTTAGTGCTGCGTTCGACACCATAGATCATGACATACTCATAGATCGATTACAAAACTATACAGGTATTCAAGGGCAGGCTCTAAGATGGTTTAGATCCTACCTGTCCGATCGCTACCATTTTGTTTATTTGAATGGGGAGTCCTCTCATTTATCACCAGTAAAATATAGAGTGCCACAAGGATTTGTCCCAGGTCCTCTGCTATTTTCAATATACACGTTGCCCCTTGGTAATATTATTAGAAAATATTGGATTAGTTTCCACGGTTATGCTGATGATACTCAACTATATATCTCAACGAGATCAGATGAAACTTCTAAATTATCTAAGCTTACAATGTGTTAAAAATGTAAAAGATTGGATGACAAATAATTTTCTTTTATTTAATTCACATAAAATAGAGATATTAATTATTGGACCAAAAACAGTACACAGAATCTCATAGATTACAATTTGCAACTAGACGGATGTACTGTTACTTCCTCTACAGTCAGAAATATTGGTGTTATATTAGACAGGAAATTGTCTTTAGAAAACCATGTTTCCCATGTTACAAAAACTGCATTCTTCCATCTTAGAAACATTGCCAAGCTACGAAACATGTTATCTGTTTCTGATGCAGAAAAGCTAGTTCATGCATTCATGACCTCTAGCCTAGACTATTGTAATGCACTTCTAGGTGGTTGTCCTGCTTCTTCAATAAACAAGCTACAGGTAGTGCAAAATACAGCAGCTAGAGTCCTTACCAGGTCAAGAAAATATGATCATATTACCCCAATTTTGCAGTCTCTGCACTGGATACCTATTAAGTATCAGTTACAAATAATTATTACTTACCTGTAAGGCCCTACATGGTTTACCTCCTGCGTACCTAACTAGCCTTCTACCACGGTACAATCCATCACGCTCCCTAAGGTCACAAAACGCTGGATTTTTGGTAGTTCCTATGATAGAAAAGTTCACTAAAGGAGGTTTTTCACATTTGGCTCCCAAACTCTGGAATAGCCTTCCTGATAATGTTTAAATCTAGATTAAAAACACATCTCTTTGGCTTCAAATAATGCATCTCATAATCTTGGTCTGCAGTTGTATCTGATCAAATGTGCATTATTATTCTTTAACTTGGTTTAAACTAATTACTTTGACTTGTTTGGAACATCGGCTTTGCTAATTATGTCTCTATTTGTTTCTCTGTTAATCCCGTGGTGACGGTGATCTACACAAGCTCCAGTCTAGATCCAGAACACCTGAGAGGAGTTGATGCCAAACACTCAGAAGAGGACCTCAGCTGACACTAACCCTGAAACAACATACAGAACTACCACCTTCTACTATAAGTGTGATTGCATCATACAATAATTGCTGTTAATAGTGTTCATTGTCTGTTTGATTATGTCTTATTTTTCTGTACATTTCTGCCATATGCACATAAACTAACTTTATATGCTTCTCCTAAGTATTGCTTGCACTCCTTCCAAACTGGTCTTTATGCTGTTCCACAAACACATTTGTGAGCTGTAGGGGATAAGGCATTTTCATGCACAGAATTTATGCACTTGTAAAGTCTAAATCTTAACACACAACTCCAACTTCTTTATTAAGTTTGCAGATGATACAACTGTGGTGGGTCTCATTAACAATCTCTCTCTGAACGTGGAGAAGACGAAGGAGATTGTTGTTGACTTCAGTAGAGCGCACACTCAGCACGTTCCTCTGACCATCAACAGTGCGACTGTGGAGAGAGTGAGCCGCACCAAGATTCTGGGTGTGCACATCACATCACAGAGGACCTCTGGCTGAGAAGACGAAACTCCGTGGTGGTGAGGAATCCAGATGATGGCAGGGAGGAGGCAGCAGGAGAGGATGGCACAAAAACTGCAGGGAATAGAGCCGAAGGTAAGTGCCCGTGACTGTGACAAGAGTGGATGAGGTTCTGGGGAAAACACAGACATCACAAACACAAGACGTGAGACAAGCCAATATATAGTGGATGAGTAATGACTGACAGCTGTTGCTGATGACAATTAACGGAGACACCCACAAGCTAATCAGTGCAGACGCGAAACACACAGATTTCACCACAAAGTGCAGACACCCCGAGATCACGGTTTACCAACTGTGACAGTATGTACTCTACATGTGGAAGAATTTACAATAAAGCAGACTTGACTTGACTAAAACCATACTTTTTAGGTTAGTGTTTACTTAATTGTTCTAACTGTTTTTGCTTTGTATGTTCCTGTGTAAAGTACCTTGAGAACCCACTTTTAAAAGCACTGTTTAAAGTGTATTATCATTATAAAATATAATTAATTAAAAATATAATTTTATTAAATTTATTAAATTTATTCAATTGTGGTGGATTTTTTTTTGACAGTTTTCTTGGCTGTGCCATGCAAGACATCCACAAAAACATGTTAAAAAGATTTTTGCTTTTTTTCTGTTTCTCTTTTCTTTGTAGCACTTGGATGCACATTTGTCTTGTGTTATTTGGATCTGATTGGTCTGTGACACTGATAATCAGCATACGTAAGTAACACTCGTGTGTGAATGACTGTGTTCTTGAGTAAGGGACCATGTGGCTGATTTGTTATCATTATGTTGTGAAACAGTAGAGGGTGTTGAATATTTTCTATCATGAGTTGATGCAGGAAGTGTTCTCTCTGATCTCTCTATCCCCACAGGGATCTTCCCTTCCAGCCCTTCCCTGCTTCAGATCAGTGTCCTTATGACCACAATGTCCCCAACTGATGATGTCACAATGGGCCGAAGCCCACAGAGCATACATTGTTTCTTCGGTTTCTGGTACATTTTATGCGGGTTTGAGGTTGATGCAATGTTTTGGACCTTTGAGCTGATTTCATAGATAATAGTTTCCTTTCGCTCTTTAACTCTGTTGTACCTGCTGTTTCAGAAGCGTCTTGTTTTCAGAGAGCGTGTTTGACTTTCACTGTCTAAGCGTGTTTCACTAACATAGTAGAGATGAGTAATGAGGGACAGAGGGAGGTTTTGGACGCTTGTGAGTGGAAACTAGAAGACTGTTCAGAAAAGCATATTTCTGTAAGATCATGTGACACTGAAGACTGGAGTAATGATGCTGGAGATTCAGCTTTGATCACAGAAATAAAATACATTTTACTATTTATTCACATAGCAAACAGTTAATTGTAATAATATTTCACAAAGTTAACATTTTTTTTTTTTTATCAAATAAATGCAGCCTTGGTGAGCAGAAGAGACTTCCACAAACATTAAGAAATCAGCTCAAATTGAGCTTACATTTACAGCATGATGAATGAACTGAAAGTAAAATTGTATCCTTTTAGACTTTTGAATTAGTTTACTGGTCCAGAAGAAAAAAATAAATTAAAACAGAATTTCATTTTAAAAAATGTTTTGCATTTTTAATCCAATGTTTAAAAATGTATTTTTTTTTTTTTTTTTTGCTGTCAAATCAAATAATGAGTCACAATCACGATTGCTATCCATCATCTTATTGGAAACGCAAGGTAAAGTGCATTGTATTCTGGGATATATTAATCAAGCAGCATACTTTTGTATACAGTACTTTTGTGGAAGTTCTGTGCTTACAAATTTGCATACTGTGCACAGCATGCATATAATATATTGCAACACTAAAACAGACATAGCCACTAGTTTGATTTCATGCATCTCAGCTGGACTTAAAACCTGTGTGCAGAAGTGGAGGTCTGTCAGCTGGGAGAGCTGTGGTACAAACACTGGGATGCTCTGTGTGGTCCAAGAACAGGTGGAGACCACAGAAACAACTCCACCTGAACCCTGCAAAAGATTTCACTTCTAAACTTTGAATGTGACTGCATTTGCTTTACTTTTGAGATTTAGTCTTATGTCAAAACACATGTCCCTGATTCAACATCCATGCATTTTGTTTGTGTATACGTTTGTGTTTCTTTGGTTCCAGAAATAAAAATAAACCAGATTTCAAAACTCTGTGAAATGGTTTCCTACATGCATCATGGCACAAAACACCACCCTGCATCTTATTTGAATGGAATCCAATGTGTTTCTTACTGATTTTGAGCTGCCAATTCTAAAAATAGTGTCTGTTTTGCTATTTGTAAGATGAGGACGTTTGTATTCTCTCTTAATCAGCAGAAAAAGAGCACAAACATGATTCCTGTCCTCATCTGGGCAAATTATTATTTCTATTCTCAGCCCATTTTCTAATGCATGGCTGATTTTCACTTTCACTCATTTTTTTCCCACTCAGAATTTAAGTTAAATTATGCATTTTTAATACTTTTTGTCATTATAACCAACATTTTTAACATTTGACTTTTATTTTGGTAAGTCCATTAAAGTAAGATCAGTTAAAAAAAAAATCTTATTTATTTTTTAAACAAAAATGTAATCTCTCTCTCTCTCTTTTATTAATTATTTTGATCTCATCATCATCCCCAGCTAAAAAATATCTCTCAAAGTTATGAACAAACGTTCTTTGAGTAACATTCTGTCCTTTGGTCTCTAAGAATGTTCTCAAAACATTAAAAGAAAAATATTATTTATAGGAAATACATAGTTCTGGCATGAAACTCTAAATGGCGCAGTCCGGTCTAACTCAATCTGACCTAATGACATCATTACCATATGGCACAGCTGATTGGTTCTCTCCTATATAGCGAGCCAATTAGCTCGCTGCTCAGCATTGAAATATATTACTTTAGGGCGTAGCAGTTGCAGTTTCCCACCAAAGCTCCATCTGTATAGATCTGCTTTGAGGTGATTCATGTATGCTATATGGGGGCATGAGAAATATTTCTTACACACTCATAGCAGCATGTTGTGGATGTGGCAGAAGCAAGTCTGGGTACTTGTCCTGCTGAAAAAATGAATTAACCCAAAAACATTAACATTGTCATGCACATGACCATGCCAATCCTCATTGACAGAATTTTTTTTTTTTTTTATGGAAACATTTTAGTTAAATGTTCAACTAACATTTTTTTTTACATTTTTTTTTTTTTATAGTGTTCCTGTAGCTCAATTGGTAGAGCATTTCGTTTTCAATCGCAAGATTGGGGGTTCGATTCCAGGAACACATGATAGGTAAATATTGATAGCCTGAATGCACTTTAAGTCGCTTTGGATAAAAGCGAAAGACTGCTTAAAGCATAATTTTAAATTTAATTTTACATTTTTAAATGTTACTATTCTTTTTAGAACGTTCCGAGAACATTCGAAAGCATTACCATATGTTTAGAAAACGATTAAATAGAACGTTTGCATAAATAAAAAAGTACTGCTTGACGTGTTTTGTTAGTTTGGATCAAATTATCTATTAGGCCTTTTTGCAAATCAGCTGAACAAATTTATTTTAATCATCGCAAACATCATATTTATTACAACTTTACATGCAACGTTTGTTGAGGACTCAGCAAGCTTCCAGATGGCCCAGAGTTTGAGGTAAAGCCCAGCCTGCCTTTGAGTTTTTCTGGTATGAATCAAAATAGAAAGCCAGAAAGAGGAGGAGAACATCTTTTTGAGCACTGGAGAAAGACTGCGGCCGCAGTATATTAGAAACGCGGTCTGTCTCCGAGGCAGAGAGCAGCACATGAAAGCGATGCGGTTTCTATGAGACCCAAACTCTACGTCTGAACCACAGACTGTATAAAAACAGGTCTGAACGCAGATGCGCTGCTTTGTTTTGCGGGCAAAAACAAAGCTCCTCACTAGAAACACTTATAATTATATTATACTGTAAATAAAAAGCTCTGGAAGGATACGACGGATTTCATCTAAAGGGGAAAAGTAGTAAAAAAAAAAGTGGCACTATATTTTTGTCTTCAACACTACATGTCACTTCAGACCGTTTTTTTTTTACTGAAAAAAATTTTTTTTTTGCTTCGTTTTCTCAAATGAATGACAATGAATAAAAAAAAATATGAATGAAGCGTCCAAATAATTGTTGATCTTGAGCGACACCTTGTGGACATTTGTTACAAACGTGAATTTCACTATTGACTATTCTTTTCAATTAACAGAACTTATACTGTATAAATACAATAATAAAAAAAACTATAAATATTACTTTTACTATTATTTAAAAACGAATACATAAAACAATTCCATCCTTGTCAGACACGCCAATAAATAACTTTATTCAATGACATAGAATCGCCACTTGATGGCGCCATATCCCAACAAATGTGTAAAAAATTTCTGCAGCCCATATAAATGGTCATTAATGTTTCCGTAGTGTAGTGGTTATCACGTTCGCCTCACACGCGAAAGGTCCCCGGTTCGAAACCGGGCGGAAACAAAGACTAATATGTTTCTGTCCGTTTTCCTCACTTAAGCGAAGACGCGAAAATAAATATCGATAAAATGTGGACACACGAAACATTAACCAAAGAGTTTTATATTTGTCATATAATAGTAGAAATGCATGTACTTTGTTTTCTGATGATCTTGACAGCCGTGAACAAAAACACAATTTGTCACGATGATTATTATTATTATACATTTGTATTATGCTTTTATATTATCTTTTATATTATTTTCTAGTCTAATCCAAAACTGATTAAAAATAATAATAATAAAAATAATAAAACAACACGACGTCAAGCAGCTGCAACCGGACTACAACTCCCACAATTCACTGCGCCGTCGTTTAGTCGTGAACTTGTACTTCCTTTCCCTGCGCTATAAACTTGAGTAAAGCGGCTTTTCAGCCCATCCGACTCAATCTACAGCCATCGATCGGGAACGACCGCCGAGATGACCGAACCGATGACCGTGAGAGGGACCTTGAAGGGCCGCAACGGCTGGGTGACCCAGATCGCCACGACGCCGCAGTTTCCGGACATGATTCTGTCCGCTTCCCGAGGTGACAGACGAATCTGATTATCCCGCGCAGCTGCTGTACGAAGATCATTTACCGTGGTATTTCCAAGAATGGCAGTCCAAGGAACTTTAAGAAATACCATGATAATACTGTGTTACCATGTTCTTGGTAATAAATAAGTTTGATTTTAATTTTAATTTTATTTAAAAAAAAAAATTTCATTTGAATTTAATAAAGAATATTATTCCCTTGATCACTAAATGTATAATGATTTTGACTGCAATCATTGATTTTTTTTGTGTTTATATAAATTAATACAATATATAAATAATAAAAAAGTTAACTTTCAAGAGTTTATTTAAATAAATATAATAATATTAATAAATTTTGTAATTTATAAGTGTTTATATAAATATAATATATATATATATATATATATATATATATATATATATATATATATATATAAAATAAAATAGTTTTTTTATTTTTAAGTGTTTATATATAGACAATTTTGAGGTCTTGTTCTTGTTTCATATATGATCATAATTATTTAAATGTCAGCTTCAAAATTCATTCATATGTTGAATGTTTTTTGTTGTAAAACCAAAAAAAATATTCAATATTTTTCATTATAATATAAAATTTGTGTATATAATATATACATACAATTATTTTATATAATATAATTAAATAAATTATGTTTTTTAATAATTATTTACAAGAAAAATATATAAACACACACACATATATATATATTTATGTGTATATATATATTTATATTGAAATTTTAAAAATGTGGCATCAGAATTCATATGTTGTCTAAGTATTAAAATAATTTCCATGTTTCATTTTACTGTGAAGTCAAAAACAGCTAGTATTTTATTCGGTTCTGCTCTAACTATTTAATATTAACTATTATTCTAGCCAGGTGTGGCTTTTAAATGCTTGTTTTCTGGCATTAGTTGGTTATGAAATGGCTCTTGATGCTTTTTGAAAATGAGGGATCTTGTGGTAAACATGTTTGTCCTGCTTGCAGTTGGCTTGTTTTTGTTTATTTTTATTTTTGTCCTGTGTTCTCCACAGCTTTAAATTGCATTATTATTACTATTATTTTAGTTGTTGTTTAATCTATGGTTTTAAATGATCACATCTCATCTTATTATTGGAGATATAGAGTGATGCCTGATATTTAGATCAGTTAATGTCAGTATCTGCTCTACTGTTATAAACATCTCATTGATTTACATTACAAGCATCAGAATTTCAGCACCAAATTGCATATTTGTGCTCAGTTTGGGCTTCTAAATAAAACTGAGCTTTGCCTTCCTCCATTTTCTCATAAAATTTTGCTACATGAGCCATAAAGGTTTCAATAAATGCTTGCTAAAACACTATTATTAGATGTGTCAGGCTTCACAGGGTTAAAGTCTGAGCTGAGATGTCTGTGTTGTTCCTCAGGACGAGAGTCACACCGAGTGGGTTTCCTGTAACAGCAGTAACCCCATCATCGTCTCCTGCGTCTGGGACGAGATGGTCAAGGTGAGAGCCGAGTGGAGTCTAAGGGGGTCTTCACTTGCTTTGTTCTGAAACAGTGACTTAAATTGTTACAATGTTGCGTTTTCTCCTATGTAACATTTCAAAGTGTTCTAAAATGTATGTATTCAAGTCACATAAGTAAACTGTCTTCTGATTGGTCGGAATGTGGCTAATGTTCATGATTAGATTTATCGTTAGACACACATACATATAAATACAGTTTATTGTTATTCACTATACAACATCAAACTCGAGCATCTAAACATCAGCACGGTTCTTGAGGAACGTCAGTATTGATGATCTTTTGACTCGTAGTGTTTGGTCTCTTTCAGGTTCCTGAACACCGTCAGCGTCTCTCCTGATGGGTCCCTCGGTGCCTCTGGTGGAAAGGTGGCTTTCACTGTTTTAGGGTCAATTTCTGAACATGGGATACGTTTCTTGCAGAAAATCGTATAGACCAGGTTTTCAAATTGGGGGAATACTATGGAGTCAATGAAAATAGTTCATAGAAGAAAACAAAAAGATTATTCTGAGTCTTTATACATGAAAATATATAACTGCTTTTTAAATTTTAGAATGAGTATCTCTTATTAGTTAAAACCTAAAATATTACTTGGTAAAAAAAAAAAAAAAAAAAAAATATATATATATATATATATATATATATATATATATATATATATATATATATATATATATATATATATATATATATATGCAACCCTTACTTTTGTTTATTTAAAGTTGGGGTGTTAAACTATACAGACATGTATATAAAGGAAGAAAATAAAAATGGCTGAAACAACAAAAAATGGTAACACTTTAGAATAAGGTTCCATTAGTTAATGTTAGTTAACTACTTTCGTTAACATGAACTAAGCAAGAACAATCCTTCTACAGCATTTATAAGTCTTAGTTCATGTTAATTTCAACATTTACTAATGCATTATTTAAATCAAAAGTTGTGCTTGTTAACATTAGTTAATGCACTGTGAATTACCATGAACTAACAATGAATAACTGTATTTTCATTAACTAACATTAACAAAGATGAATAAATACAGTAATAAATGTATTATTCATTGTTTGTTCATGTTAATTAATACATTAACTAACATTGACTAATGGAACCTTATTCTAAAGTGTTACCCAAAAAATGATAAAAAATTTTTAGTGAAAACCAATAAAAATAATTATATTTGTAAAAATATGATTATATTACAAAAGTTATAATGGTGTATCAATCATACTAATATAATACTGATCTAAAAATGTAAATTGTGATGAAGGACAGAACCATTTCAACTTCATTTAGGCCAATGGCTGATATTGAGGTTTTGCATTATTTCTGCAGGTCTGTGTCCTCGTTGTGCTAGATGATGTTATCGTTAGGACGCTGGTTTGACGTTCTCTGTCTCTGTGTTCAGGACGGACAGGGCATACTCCGGGATCTGAATGAAGGCAAGCATCTGTACACGCTGGACGCCAGAGATTCAGTCCCAGCAGATACTGGCTGTGTGCCTCCACAGGACCAAGCATCAAGATCTGGGTACCATCAGCTCTCTGTCCTAAACACACCTTTAGAGACTGGATTTACACGTTTATCTCTGCAGGATGGTGTCCGTTTGGTCATGCTCTAATTTCTTGTGCTGTTTCACTCTTTTTACTTCATATATAATCAACTCAGTTTCAATTATATTTGTAGTTTGTCTTTCTCATGCGGGACAGTCAGCCAGTATTTGGATTTCTCCTTTCCACATAATTTATGGAAAAACTAATATTTGTCAACTGGTGACTTCAGCTATTGAGAATTAAAAATCATTGCAAATACATTTTAAATTTAAAACTGCCGTAGGTGAGTTCAGTTCTTTTTGGTGAATTATTTGTCTTGAATCAATTGTTTTTGACTGTGGAGTTATTAAATAATCAACACTGAATACCATTACATTTGAAATGAACAAAGATGGCATTAAAGCTGGTAAGCTTAGTTTATAACCATGAATTGATTCAAACGTCACCACTTAAAATGGATGTTTTTGTCTAGATTCAATATGTATTACAATCATTGTCAATGATGATCAGTTGAAATCACAAGACAAAATTGACATTTGTAAGTGGTGAATAAAGAAATCATTCAAATGATAGTTTGAACAAATTCACCTAAATTAATTCTTCATTTTAAATTTAGCAATGTATTGCAATGCTTTTCAATGTAAGAAGAGCAAAAATGGAATTAGAGCTGCTGTGTTCAACTGGATCATCTCAAACTGACTCGGATTCATTTGTCACCCCTTAATGACGTTTATAACCCTATCTCAGATTGCTTTTATTTTGAATACAGATTCTGAAAAATCATACACTAATGATCATTTAGTGAATAACTGTGGAAACACTGATTCTGAACTAGATTTTTACTTGCATTTTGGATCTGCTTGAATGAATGTGAATATTTGGCATTTGGAGGGTTTGATTCGATGTTCATTTGCAGACTGTTCACTCTTCTCTTTGTTTTTCCTCAGGATCTGGAGGGAAGGGATCATCGTTGATGAGCTCAGACAGGAAGTCATCACCACGAACAGCAAGGCTGAGCCGCCCCAGTGCACATCTCTGGCCTGGTCTGCTGACGGACAGGTGAGAGCCACCTGTGTGTGTGTGTATGTGTGTGTGTGTGTGTGTGTGTGAGATGAGCTTATTCTGCAGATAATCAGCGTCAGGTTAGATGCTGAATCTCTGGGTGATCGGTGATATTGTGTGCTATGTATAATCTTAAATATAAATCAATTGGACAAACAAAAAGAGTTTTATTGAATACACTCTATTAATTTTTATCAGACTCTCTTTGCTGGATACACAGACAACCTGATCCGAGTTTGGCACGTGACCATCGAAACCAGATAAAGATCTGCATGCAAAATATGTAAAATTGAATAATAAAAAAATATATACTGATTTTGTCCTTTATTTGTTTTTTTGTTTCTCTTGTGTTGATGCCAATTTGTACTTCATCGGTTCACTGTATGATTGTTCTTTATCTAATAAAAATCTATCATGTGTTAATTTACATCATTTAATATCACAATCTACTTGATGATTATACAGTATATGAGGTTTTGCATCAGTTTGTGTCTGTTAGGTAGAAGGGAAAAAAAAATATTTATCGGTTTATGTGTGAATGAGCAAAGCTTTGACACATTTTTATATTGTACCTGTTGTCTGATTATGTTTGTTACATAAAGTGTTGCTGATTTGGGGTTAAATATATGATTTGTTTTTGTTTAGCACTATAGAAGCAAACCATTTGTCCCTTTAATATGACTATTTCAGCAACCTAAGGTCCATGTTTTGTTATAATAACAATTTACCTTTCAACCAAGAAGCTGAAATATATATATATATATATATATATATATATATATATATATATATATATATATATATATATATATAATGTATTTATATCATGCATCTGTTCATGAAAAATGAAAATGTCTGATAATACGCCCTTATATTATGTGAATGATTAAACAATAACTAGTTTTGGTCTCTGCAAACCATTAAAAATTGTTACAGTATCTTGTTTTCCAGAAAAGCATATCAACAATCGACAATTTCGTTTTTATTGACTGATTTTTGGGTGGTTCTTATGTTATAGTTGCGATGTCTAAAAAACAAGACGGTAAACCAAAAAAGAGCTTAACTGAGGATGAAAATTGTCTAAAGGTAAAGGAAAAATTGAATTAAATCTGTTCTGTTTATCCTCAGGTCTGCTAGAATTTCCTCTTTGTGAGTGTATTCCATCATCGACGAGTGGTGGAAATCATTTAAATCGACTGGGAAGCCTAACAAGTTTTATTTTTTAAAGCATTACTGGATATTATATCGTTTTATTCTAGCTTATGTTCATTGTGTTTAATTGCACAACATCATAGAGTGCACGGGCTCTGGAACATCTCGTGCTAGACCGCTCGAACGCACAACAGAAAAGAAGTGCGCAGGAGAAAACCATAATGGGCGGTGTTTCACCGTCTTTGACCAATCAAAGAACGCTATCATTGCCTGGTCAAACAGTGTCGTCCAATCACAGCTTGTTTTATTCCACTGGACTCGTTCGCTACTATAAAGCTGGCCACGAGTTGGTACTGTACGCGAGAGTCCATCTTGGAAAGCGGCTTTTTCAGCGCCAATATTTTACAGTAAGCCGGTTAATTTGAATTTAATTCGCGTGGTTAGTGGTGTTTGTTAAGTTTATGTTTTACGAGAACACCTCTAAGACGCCGTTTCCGAAGAAAACGCGTGTTTTATGCGTTCGGTGTGGTTGAAAAAGAACGCTAGCGCGATCGCTTAGCTAGGTTAGCATTGCATGCTGCTTTAGCTTTCGCTTCATGGCATTAATAGGTCTCTTTATTTGTTTGTTTTGACCCACATGCGTTCTATACGTCTAGAACATGCATTTAAGTCTCATTTCGTTGTGCTTTAATCAAGCTAAGACTGAAATTGAGCGTCTGTGTTGAATCCGACGGCTCACCATGCCGCTGCTCTATTATTCTAGCATCAACCGTAGTATCTCGCACTGTGAGACTAAATTAACTCATTTCTGATCCAAAGGTAATTCAAAGCTACCAGAATGGCCGACGCGGAGCACCAGTTGATGGAGACCTCGGAGAACGGGAACGAGGAGAGTCTGAACGGCGCGGAGGCCGCGGAAGAGGAGAACGGGTCCGGCGAGGGAGGACAGATCAACGCCAGCAAGGGCGAGGAAGACGCCGGGTGAGAATATTCAGCCCTTTGTGTTTGCATGTTTCATGTAGTCGTTTTGTTTTAATGCGTCTCTGTTGGCGCTGTGTCTTTGTTTAATAGAGGGGGTGGGGTGGTGTTCTGGGTCGGTTCTTATGTCCGGTTATTGTGTTCATTGTTGGAAATGAGGGGTGTTTGGAGGTGAATCTCTCGCGAGAGGGTATGTTTGATCTGCCGTTACACGACACGCGCGTATTAACTGACCTTACAGCATTACAATCGGTCTGAAGTCGCTTTATTAAACCAACAATTGAAAGCCTTTTCATCCGCATGTGCAACCGCTTCGTTAACCTTTAGCGCCGAATAGACTGTCTATGGTTGCCAAGCTACTGGGTCTAGATATAGTTGAGATGGACACTAGCTCGTCCAATCAGATTTAAGAATCGGACCTATAGCGCGCACTAGTCCCCGCCCACTTTTCAACTGGTTCAAAAATTGTCCCCACAGGGATTTTTAAATGGTCTTAACAGGCAGTAAATCATACCAGCCAGCTTTGTCACAAACTGACTGTCTATTTAAGAGCTTTAATGAAGGGAAGATCTACAATCTGGTTGACTACGCTGTGAATATCAAAACCAAAGACTGAATAAACAAGCTTTCCATTGAGGTTCGGTGTGTTGGATGCAAAAAAAAAAAAAAAACATTGAGAATATCACCTTTTTTTTTTTTTTAAAGCTTTCCAAATTAAGTCTTTAGCAAGGCAAGTTACTAATCAAATTAAGTTTTGACATTTACGGTAGGAAAGTGTTCATGGAATGATTTCTTAATATCCTAATGATTTTGACATGTTTTAAACTGTTTATTCCGCTATGGAGAAAGTGATTGGATTTATTTTGTGTATTTGTCGTCTTTAATTGTACAGCACTCTGGTACACTGTTTAAGGTGCTTTACAAATTTATTTTGAAATCCAGCTGTTGCAGTCTCTTGATTGCAGTTTGTTTGTGGTTTAATACAGCATCTCATAAATTGGTTTGATTCTTTTGTGCAGTAAAATGTTTGTTGGAGGACTCAGCTGGGACACCAGTAAGAAAGACCTAAAGGACTACTTCTCAAAGTTTGGGGAGGTAACAGACTGCACCATAAAGATGGATTCAAACACCGGCCGGTCACGAGGGTTTGGGTTCATCTTGTTCAAAGATGCAGAAAGTGTGGACAAGGTACATATTGCTTTAGTTTCCCTTCAATCGAAGCATTTGCTTGGTGGCAGACGTTCATGTCTCTTCTTCTGAAAGGTGCTGGAGCAAAAGGAGCACAGGCTAGATGGCCGACAGATCGACCCCAAGAGAGCCATGGCTATAAAGAAAGAGCTCGTCAAGAAGATCTTCGTCGGTGGCCTTAATCCTGAAACCACAGAAGAGAAGGTCCGTGAATACTTTGGGGCCTTCGGAGAGGTGAGACTTAAATCTATTGAGCACAAAATGTTTTTGTGTCTTCTGACTGTTATTAATGCTGTATCTGTTATGATTCTTGCAGATTGAAACGATTGAACTTCCAATGGATACAAAGACGAACAAAAGGAGGGGCTTCGTCTTCATCACTTTCAAGGAGGAATCTGCCATCAAACAGATCCTGGAGAAGAAATACCACAATGTCTGTGGAAGCAAGGTAACGGAGGGAAATGAAGACTGTATGGGTTTCTGCAGTGTTTTTGCACTACATGCATAGTTATGGTGGGTCAACTTGTGAGTTAAAGTTACAGTGTGGTGTGTGAGTTACAGCAGTTTGTTTTTGTCATGGAGGGAAAAGAGGGTTTAATCGCTGCATCTCTCAGTTCTGCGCTTTCTTCAGATTTGTAAGAGATGAATGCAGAATTGTGAACGAGAAACCTATAATTTATTTAGTAAAACTCAAATGTGATAGCAATTTAACTCAACTGCTAGGAGAAATTCCAAATTGTAAAGTCACAGTTATGACTATGGTTTACTAATTTTTAATATTCAATTTATCTTTAAATTGAAAATGGAGAATTGTGAAGTCATTACATTATAATCATTGTATTTAAGGTTTTTATTACCATCCCCATAAACTGAAGTGTGTGTGTGTATACACATGCGTGCATATGCCTTTTTAAGAGTTTGGCCTTGCTCTCATCTGTTTGCGTCTCTGATTTTGATTTCAGTGCGAGATCAAAATCGCCCAGCCCAAGGAAATCTACCAGCAGCAGCAGTATGGGGCCCGCGGAGGCTTTGGGGGTCGCGGCAGGGGTCGTGGGGGTAAGCGGTGTTCTTTAGGTGCTTATTAAATTACTATAAACCCCAGTGTCAGTCATTGACCTAATGGCATCAATTTCCTCAGGCCCAGGCCAGAACTGGAACCAGGGCTATAACAACTACTGGAACCAGGGCTACGGGAACCAAGGCTATGGCTACGGTGCCCAGCAGGGCTACGGTGGTTACGGAGGATACGGAAACTATGACTATTCCGCTGACTACTATGGATATGGTGGTGGTTATGATTACAGTAAGTCGACATCTTCCATACGCTCTTACGATCATCCTGGTTTCACTTCCATGTACAGTCATTCACGCTTCATTTTCTCCAGACCAGGGCACTCCAAGCTATGGGAAAACACCAAGACGTGGAGGCCACCAGAGTGGCTACAAGCCATACTGATCACACAGAACAGGTAGTGTGTGATTATCAATGGATAAGTGTTTGTTTCCATATTCTTGCTTATTTGGGGTTTAAGAAACACTACTTCGTGCAGTCAAATCAATATTTCTAACAGTCAAGTGAGAACAGAACTTGAATTGAGCTTGATGCTTTTTCAGATCTGATTTCTGCAGATTATATCGCTTTATTTTTAATTAAAAGCTTTCACAAATGAAGTTTAAATTGTATTAGAAAGTTTCAAATTTGTGTTCATTAAATGTGGCACGCATTGCCAAAAGTTGTAACTTTTTCAGTACAAATATCTGAACATCCTTAAGATGTTTGCTTGAGAGGTGCAAAGTAAAAAAAAACAAAAATAAAAACTTTTTTATAGTTTTGAAATGAGAATCAATGCGGTGTAAGCTTATTTGACCTTTGTATTATTATTATTTATTATGTGTGTTGTGTTTTTTTTTTTTTAAGTCGAGCTTCAGTATTTATATAAAGTGCTTAAAGTAAAGTTCTTAGGAAATTTCCATTGGAGTTTAGGAAATTGGTATAAAAAAATTGTGATCTGTTCTTGTCAAGCTTTGAAGGGTTGCAAGACATGAACTTTAATCTGGAGAATGCAGAATTTAGTGTAAACTTGATTTGCATTTTGTCTTTCTCAACATTTTCCAACCTGCCACTGACCATGTCTGTTTGTTTCTCATCAGGACTAATGTATTCCCAAAAACCAGGAGTCTGACAGTGATGACGACAGCAGTTCACACACCTGCGGGCTCTTTCCTTTTACCGGATGAGATCATGACCCATTTGTACAGAACAGATGAATAGGGGAAGCAACGTCACACTTCCACATTTTTATTTTTATTTTATTTTTCCTTTTGTCCACATTTCCAGAGATGGAAGTGTTATTTTTACTGTACTTTTTGGTACCTTTTTTGAATAATGTATTGTATGGTTGTATTTTACATGTCTACTGGATATGCCACATGAGGTTCGGGAGCTGCCAGAGCTTTTGAAATAAAACAATTTTTGAGTACATTTTTTCTCAATGTTTCCCGATGCTTGTTCTGCTTCCTGTTGTTGCATAGTGTAGGAGAGCCGTTTTAAACACCAGAGTCCCATGAATGTCAGCGTTTTTGGTAATACATCTAATAGTGACTGGAAATTTCCACCTTTTGTTGCTTTAATTTTAAATTTTCTTTTTTTTTTTTTAAACTTGCTTTCTCAGTTATAATGCTTAAGTTGAATCTTTTTGTCAATTAGGATATTTGCTAGTGACAGCAATGTTGCTCATTGAAATCTCATTCCTATAGTGTTTTTGGTAGAAATAAATGATTTGGAAGTTTTTGAAGTGTTCTTGTTTACTGGCTAACATTAATGTTAATTTGTCAATGTTAATGTTTAAATGGTGACTTGCTGTGATCGTTTTTAAGTTGAGTTATGATTTTTTTTTTTTTTTTTTTTTTTTTTGCCAAAACACCTTTTGGTTTCTAAACCCTGCTAACTTTGTATTAACTAATTTATAGTAAGCGACATTATTTTGTCTGAAGCTCTTAATTTTACAATTGTGGACTAAAATGGTCCATTTTTTTCCAGAATGAAGTGACCGTTTTGTGAATATTTTACTTTTATAAGCTTCTACAAGAGAATAACATGCAAAATACTATAACTGCAACCGTAACTTATGATTTTAAAGTTGTAATAAATGGCAGTTTGCAGTGAAAGCAGTATTTCGTACAGCTAGAAGAACTCTGCAGGTGTTAATTTACATTTCACCATAATTTAAGGCCTTAAAGCTTATTAAATCTGAACTGCAGAAGAAAAAAAACATTGGCCCCATTTATGGTCTAGGACTATCTTGTCATTTTTATTCTCAAACGTCTTTTGATTCTACATTTGCACTGGATAAAAAAGACAATGTAAACATATCACTTTTTAAGAAGTTTGATGTGTACTAAAGCAAAATATCAAACTGTTTTCGTAGTGTACAGTATTTTGTACGTAGTAAGAGTTTCCATTCTGTACAGACCGAGTCAGAATCATTTTAGGGAATCGCTTCAATTGAGTACTCGCTTAATAGAGTTCAAAGAAGAAAACATTTTGTGTGTTGTTTATTCACGTTTTAAAATATGAATTATGAAATATTTAAATGATGCTGTTTATAACTATGTTCTCGGTTAAATCAAATGTTTGGTTGAACACCATGCAAATCGCAGCTTTACTCCTAAACAAAGCTCGTTCCGGTGAAATATGAATCAGTTCGATCGAATCATGTAAAGAACCGGTTCAAATGAATCATTCAATTTGGTAATGGATTCAGTTGACTTGTGGGAAAAGTAAACACGTGGTTGAGTTGCAAGAAAAGAAATGAAAAATATGTCTTACAAAATAAGCAGAAAGTTTATGGATATAGGCCAGAGGAGTTTTAGGATGTGTACGACTCAATTTCGCCAACGAAAGGTGAGATTAACGAACTATATTATCAGGGTGATGTAAAATGATGCACAGATGTTGGGAAAATAAAATACAGTAAGAATCACAATGAGTTAGTTATAATAAAAATAATTGCGATCCACATTAAAGAGTCAATTAACTAGCACGGGACTGGTTTATATACGTGTGTTTACCTGAAACAAGCCAAATGAGGACTCTTCGTTGCGCAATTTACAAGTAAACTGTTTTATTATTATTTAGTAATAAATGTGGTGTTATATTTTCCTTTAACAAATCATTTTAATTGTATATTTTCCATACAGCAAAAACAATGTGGGAGAAATGTGTTAAACTTTTGAACTTATTTTGTTTAGTGTATTTAACCTCGGTTTACAGTAGAGGGCGCTAGATAGCAATAAAAGAGGCATATAAAATACATACTGTGTTTAAATGAACAGAAAGTTACATTTTGATTAGTTTTCATTTTAGGGGCCATTTTTAACTTGTTGAAGTGTGCTGAAGTAATGAATGTAAAATAGCAATCATGCTTTAAAAACTTTTAATTATTCAAGACACTGAGAGATTTGTCTTTTAAAATGGGTTTGTTCTCATCGTTCTGATAATTCAGATAATATTTAATTTTATTAATGGTCTCATTTGATCATTCAGTTTGAAATGCCCATCCAAATGAAAAACTAATAGTCAGAAAATCAACTTCTCGGAAAGACTTATACTAATTTAAATGAGATCTAAATGCAATCTTACTTGAAATATTCTTCACAATTCAACGCAGCAATAGTATATGTTTGGGAAACTGGCTCAAACTGAGGCGTAGTTAAAGCGTGTGGGTTTAGATTACTCACAGAGATGATTAATTGTACCAGAGAGGTCTGTCTGTTGGATCCTCACTGCCTTGTGTCATAACAAACTACCACATGCTATGATTTCAGAGTAATTTTAGGTTGAGGTAAGTTAGCCATTAAAGATCTGCTCCATCATCCAGAAAGCCGGACGTTTAGGAGGGAGAACGAATCTGCCTTCGATGTACTCTCGAGTATGGCATTTATAACGTTTAAATACTCTAAAGAGACCTTTAATGCACTTGACCTCATCGCTGTAGATAAAAGCCTCATTAAATGACCTGCTTCTGTAGAGTTGCCTTTGTCAGATTTCCAAGAAAGAAATGAGCCATAAAAAGACACCGGGTTCTTGAAAAAAAAAGCTTTTTTTTATTTTTTATTATTATTGTTATTCCAGTTCTTTGATTCTGTTTACCCAGGGAATAATCGAATATACAAATACCACACACATTTATAAAAATGACTTTCACTGAAATTACCCTTGTGTTAAAGAGGAGTAAAGTGCATATCTCAGACATGTTCTGTGATTTTTTTTATTTTTATTTTTTGTGTGTTTTTAAATCTTTAAGAAATATCAATATATCGTAACCAATATTAAAACATCATCAAACAAATAGTGCAAGTTTCCACCGGTCGCCTCAGAAGGGCTTCATACATATATATATATATATATATACACACACACATCTCTAAGCACCTTCATGGCCATTGAAACATCTTTGCATTTTGCACACCTAGATGAAAACAACTTAAAAGTCTTGTGTGAAGTGCAGAAACTTACATTTTCAGATGATTTTAATTCTCCTTTGGAGGACTCGTGCATTTTGTTTTGTGGTTGTTTTAGAAGTTAAAAGTCTTGAAGGGGGGATTTTATGTTTTTTTATTAATATTACCATATTATTTTGATTTCAGAGGGTTTGATGTCAAATATGGTACACTGCATTGACACATTCTCTCTTGAAAACAGACAAATGCAACCGGAACACAAATGTGTTAGTGTCGTTATAAAACATCTTAGTAAAATATAGCCAAGGCTTATTTAAATATGCATAAATAGCATGAAAATATGTTTAGTTTCAGTTTAAATGTTGGCGAATTACTCTAGCCATTCAGATGAGGAACTGTATCAAAGTTGTGGACGTTTTCCGCTGTTTTATTTTCCTGTACATGACAAGCACCTCCAAGACACTTCATATGTGAAAAAGACTGCTTTGCAAACCGGTTGGATTTCAAGTTTTTCTTAAACAACACATCTTTGGATGTTTTACAATAGAAACACTTACAATAATGAACAATTCCACTGCAGAACCTGAAAGCCATCTATACAAATTAGATTTAATCAAGGGTCAATTTGAAATGCACAATATAAATAATTATGAGAAAAAATTATCTTTTGTCTGATTGCATGATTAACTGCATATTGATTTGAAATTTTATTGTGTGCAACATCTGATATTTTGGCTGTAAAACATGAGTTTTGTTAAAAAATTTAGTTTTTTGTAATCCTGAGAGTTTTTCTTATTCATTTTGTCTTTGTGGTTTAACCATTTATGTATTTTGCATAGTGGATTACAACGTGTAAATTTAGGATTTAGCTTCACTGAAAGCTGTAAAATTAGAAAATCTGTCAGATCATACAATGCAAACATCAAAGCTTCTAGCTTATTCAGCAGGACTTTTTTTTTTTTCTTCTTTTTTTTTCTGCATACCTGATTGTCAAATTTTTGCATTTGATTTTCACATACTCCATTGCACTGAACAGTCTATGAGCGCATCACCCTTGTTAGCAAACGCTGAAGCATCAAAAACAGCTTTAACAAATGCACATCCAAGATATTAACAAATCAATTCATTTAAAAAGTATTTAAAATCCCTGTCATCCCACATGGAAGCTGACTTATAAAACAAACAAAAAGTAAATCTCATTTAATATTACAGAGTCTGAAGCGAGCAGCTGTTTCGAGGAATTAACAAAAGTCACTTTGCGGCTTCGGGAATGGGTGGCGCTCGTTCCAGTCTCACGGCCCAGGGGTCAGAGGTCGCTGAATAGAAAGGCGGGTGTTGCAGAACGTCCTCCGTTGCCACTGCGAAAGCAAACACGCCCCGCTTTCTGTTCACATCCTCTGAGATGAGCTTCCTGTCCGTTTCTCGGCTGTCACCGTCGACGTCCTCCAGCGTTTTCCCTCCAGTAGGCTGCTGTTTTCCCAGTAAGGGGGTGCCACCGGCGGCAGGGATCCGCATGGCCCTGTCTGCTTGGAGGGCGTTGGGATCTGGAGGGAAGAGGAAGTTGGTGGACCTCCAGGCGGAGGGCTTTCGGCCCCGTCGCGGGCGTGAGACGCGGCAGCTCTGACGCTTGATGTGTCGGTGAAGATGATCGGAGCGTGTGAAGCTCTTGTAGCAGTGCTCACATTGGTACGGCCGCACGCCGGTGTGGATGCGCAAGTGGTTCTTCAGGTCATAGTTGTGAACAAATTTAGCGTTGCAGTGCAGGCAGATGTACGGCCTCTCGCCGGTGTGCTTGCGCATGTGAATCTTCAGCTTGTCTTGCCTGAGAAAGAGAAAAACAGCACTTAAAGTAACAGTTCACCCAAAAATTTAATGTTTGCTCAGGAATCAATCTTTTGCAGTGAATGGGTGCCGTCGGAATGAGAGTCCATACAGCTGATAAAAACATCCAATTAATGTCTTGAGAAGACAAAAGCTGCATGTTTGTAAGAAACGAATCCATCATTAAGATGTTTTTAACTTCAAAGCTTCACTTCTGGCCAAAATGTGCGTCCATTAATCCATAACATTGCTTTCTCCAGTGAAAAAGTCCATCTCCTGTTGTCTCTCACATCAAAAATCCACGTTTTGGCTTGTAAACAGTGCTTGATCTCTGCATATTTCTCTCCTGATTCAGACAAGATTACTTTTTTACTGGAGAAAGCAATGTTATGGATTATGGACGCACATTTTGGCCAGAATTGAGGCTTTGACATTAAAAAAACACCTTAATGATGGATTTATATCTTTCAAATCTGCAGCTTTTCAGTGCACAAGACATTAATTGCTGGACTGGAGTGGTGTGGATGACTTGTGATGGTTTTATCAGCTGTTTGGAGTCTCATTCTGACGGCACCCATTCACTGCAGAGCATCCATTGTTGAGCAAGTGACTCATCTACATTTATCCACACCTGATGAAGAAACAAAAGCATCTATGTCTTGGATGGCCTGATTGTGTTTACATTTTCAGCAAATTTTCATTTTCTTGAGCGAACTATTTGTCTAAGTTTGGGTTTTGAGGTTATTTTGCATACCTGTAAGAATCCCTGCAAAACCTCAAGGCACACCATGCACGCAGAAAAGCGTACATGCATGCAGAAAAACACACAAGCAGGTGTACGCCTTCGTACTTGAAAAGCAGACAGCTGCAAGTTGCTCAACATTACAGCGGCAGAAAAACCCAAAAAACACGAAAACCGGATTTAGTGTTCCTGTTATGTGGTATCCAGATGAGTTATCCAGAAGCTCTGAAGCCTTCATTTGATCTGTTTCTTAGTCTAGATCTCACTCATCGAAATTTCATTCCTCTACAGAGCGTTTGAGTCCAAAAGTGAAATGTAGGTCTTATATTATCATCACCAAGCTTTGGCTTTTATTACAGTGTGGAAACCTCATGCGGCTCCGACCACAGTGATGCATAAAGTGTTTCACAGCAGGTTTGTCCTTATGATGCTGCTCTAGTTTTCATGTGCCAGTTCACTGTTGTAATACTGAAGCTTAGCTCTTTAGCTTCAAAGAGGCTATTTATTCTAGTAGCATGACAGCAAGTCAGAATTCTTTCTCGTAAATCTGTCATTGTTAAACAAGTCCTTTTTAGTGACTGTTCATTGTAAAGTGTTATTCTTGTACTCCCATCTGCTTGAATTGATGTTAAAAACAGTCCTGAGATGTTAAAGGGATAGTTTGCCTTAAATTTAACATTCTAATGTGGCTTTGGAACCCATCGACTTTTTTATTGTACGTTTTCAAAATATCTGCTTTTGTGTTCTACAGATAAAGGAAAGTCATAATGCTTTGGAACGACATTAGGGTGAGTAATTTCTGACAATATTTAAAACATTTAATGCAAATCCAGATTGTGGTACTTCATAATCTGACTGTGTCCTTTTCATTCCATCTTTCCAAACAACTATAACTTTAAATGTTTTATACTGTTTTTATAAAACAGTAATGAAATAAATTAAAAACAGTAAATAATAAAAATTCTAAATGCCAAACACGAATTTTAACAAGTGTATAGAAAGATACAAAATATACCCACCATTATTCCAATCAACTATCACTATAATTAAAAGTGGCAAAAATAAATAGGAATTTATTAATCATAAAAAAAAAATATAAACAATAAAAGTATTAAATTGACATCAACTATCACTGTAATTATTGTAAATATTACAAATGGCAAAAAATAGGATTTTAAGTAGTAATATTAATACAATGTAAAATAAATTTTGAAAAATAAATCTAAATAAAATATAAATTGTAAAAAAAAATGAAATGATAAATAATAATTTTAATACTTAGAAGTGTATAAAAATATACAATGTCACCTATCACTATAAAGAAAAGTGGCAAAAGCTTCCATAGTTATTTAAAAATAATTTAAATCAAAATTGTAAATAATAAATTTAAATGTTAATTAATTGCTAGTTTAATAATTATAAGAATACAATATTTTTTAATTGTTATTTAATAATTATTTAAAAATAAATGTACTTTAAAAAATCTAATAAAACAAAAATGACATTTAATAATTTAATTAAAATAAAATACAAACTATTTCTATACTGAAGTAGTAAAGTATTCTTCATCTTCGATCATTTGTGCTTTTTACCTAGGATGGAGGGCTCAAGTTTGTTTCACCTTAACCCGACTCACCTGGTGAAGCGGACCTCACAGATGGTGCACATGTAGGGCTTCTCTCCGGTGTGTGTTCGCATGTGCCGTGGCAGCTTTCCCGCTCCTTGAATCACCTTGTTGCAGATGGGGCACTGCTGTGACGCCTTGGGCTTCATCTTCCTCTCCTCCTCCAGCTGCCACGGAGGAAACAGCGGCCCGAGATGGGAGGCGGAAAGAAAACTCAGGTAGGACCGCAGCTCCGCTCCCTCTTTGATCGGACCGAGGCTGGGGTCAGAGGTTATTCCCATTCCTGGACTCATGAAGTCTTTGAGGAAGTCTCTGTGCAGGATGGGGTTTGTAGGCTCATCCTTCAGCTCTTCTTTGATGACTTCTTTCTTGACCGCAAGGTCCAAAGGGCTGTTTTCTAGCGAAGCATTGGGGAAAGGGTGGGATGGATGTCTCGGCTCCAGAATCTGAGGGTAGCCTGGGAATTCTGCCGCCCACATGGGAGGATAGAAGCCTGGGAGAAGGGGCGAGAATCCTGTGCCTCTTTCCAGGCCTGGCATTTTCGGATAGAGTCCCTCTTGAAGTAAAGACTCTATCGAGAAGTCCTTCAGTGCCCGGCCCTCCAATCCCTCCGGCGCTCTGGGTTTCTGGGCTTCCGGAGTGTCCGATTGGCGTCTTTGAGAATCTTGGTCATTTGGGATCGGCGCTCCTTGTTGGGAGCTACAAGGTGGGCTATCTGTCCTCCCGGTCTCCCAAACTTTGAGTTCATCTTGGTTTTCAGCTCCTTGTGTGGATTTCTCGCTATTGTTGTCCTCAAATTCTCCATCTTTGGAGTCGACCTCCTCCTCCATTTCCTCCTCATCCTCTTCATCCTCGTCTTCCTCGTCATCTCCCTCAAACTCCTCTCCTTCCGGAGGTCCGTCTCCTCCACCTCCTCCCGTGTCCATGATTTCCAGACACACGTTTATAATGCAGGGAATTTCCAGGAGCCTGGCGGCGCTCAGGATCTCCTTGACGTTGGATGCTGTGACCGTCAGCGTCGATGTGTACGCAAACTCCAGAATGGCTGTCAGCGAATCCGGCGCTACGAAGTCTAGCTCATAGATGGTGTGTGTGTTGGACTCCCGGCTGGAGCCGGTGGCCACAGTGAAGAGTTTTTTGAAGTACTGGCTGCATGCGGCCAGGACGGAGCGATGTGTGCGGTACTCCTGGTCCTGAACCACCAGGATGACGTCACAAAGCAGCCCGTCCCGCCGCTGCTCGTTAAGACTGCACAGGACATCGTTGCTGTGGTTTGGGAAGGGGATTCCGATCAGGTCTTCGTCTGAGTGCGCCATCCTCTCCGAGGAATCTGTGTGCAGGTAAAAAAGTGAAATCGGTCAGAGCTGTCATGCATTAAAATAAGGCTAGGCGATAAATAGACATTTGTGGCCATGCACCACGAAACCAGTCATAAGGGCAATTTTGAAATCTTAAAGCTGAATCAGTAAGCTTTCCATTAATGCATGGTTTGTTAGGATCGGACAATATTTGGCTGAGATGCAACTATTTGAATATCTGGAATCGGAGGGTGCAAAAAAATCAAAATGTTGAGAAAATGGCCTTTAAAGTTATTGGGAATTAGGTTCTTGGGAATGCACATCAGTAATCAAAAATTAAATTTCAATATATTTGGGGAAGGAAATTTACTTAATATATTCATGTAGCATGATTTTAACTTAATATCCTAATGATTTTTGTCATGAAAGAAAAATGTATAATTTTGACCCATACAATGACTGTTGATACAAATATACCTTCGCTAAAGCATCTGTTAAATGAATAAATGTCATTTTAAATGAATATTGAAGAATAGTTCCATGATGTATTTTAGGTACTTTAAGAAAAATATTTAGCCTGCATCTAGCTCTTCACTATTAACCGACAAAATAAAAGTTGATTTCTAACTTGACAGAAATGTATTACCATTATAATGTACTGTATACAAAGAAAAGCAAGTAATGCATTGATTTAAATGTGAAATTTTGAAATAGAAATGTTTTTGTAAAATATACTTCAATACTTTTTTTTTTTTACATTGACAATTGACAATTTGTTATTGAAAAAAAAGTATAGTGTACTTCTCCTATTATTATTATTATTATTATTATTATTTAGGCAATATCATGCAACCAAGATATTTTTTCACTCATGATTTAAAGGTTGTGTTGGGCAATTGGTGTCAATTTCATTAGACACCCTTTTGATTATAAATTTATAATAATATAAATATAATATATTATATATTATAATATAAAATCGCAAAACATAAAAATCCAGAAAAAAAACAGAATATGGAAAAAGTAAATAAAAGATATTATACTCTGTGAAGTTTAATTATGTTTTCATTTGATTGCATGTTAAAAGACTGAGTAATTGAATCCAATTAGAAACAATTTTTGATGATAAATTTAAGTGAATTCATAAAACAGAATTCGGAAAAAAATAAAATAGAAAACAGAATAAAAGATTTACTCTATAAAGTTTCCTTATTAAAAAAAAACAAATTATGTATTCATTCATTTTCAACATCTAACAGACATATGGAATGCATTTCCTAACCCATTAAAATGATTTCATGATAAATATTGATAGCAAAAAAAATAAAAAGCATTTGGCCAGCCCCACATTAATTGACTGAAAGTGAGATTTGAGTTAAAGATGCTTGTTTCTGCAAAAGTGCGTTACTCTGTGCACTTTGTGGTTAAAGAGGATGCATTGCACAATCAGATAATTAATAAGCTCCCGTCAAGCGTCTGAGGAGCAAATCTCTGTTTCTGTTTCTCTCTGATAGCGATCAAGCAACAACTCCACTGGCTTCTGCTTTTTACGCCGTAAACATTGATAGCAGAGGCTATTCTGTTGTGAAGGCCTCAAAAGATAGTGAATTAAATCTGATGGTTTGCATTGTGAGAAAAGCTGACACTTATCTTTGTCAAGTTCGGAAAAAAGCACAGCACAGGAAGGCAAAAGGGGTCAGGCTCTAGTTTCTGCTTTCCACGGGAAAAAGGTTTCAGGGCATGAGTAAACGTCACCCATCGCCCCCAGATTTACTCGTGCTTCATGAGAAGCCAATGCTGTTTAATTGAAGCTACTTTAATTGAAATGCATGAAATGCAAAATCCTTTTTTTTAATTCTTATTGTTATGATTCACTTAAGTCTAGTTTAGAAGTGTACTTTTACAGAACACTGTCCAGAAATAATAAAGCATTGGAAAAGCTGTATTTTGCTGATCTTTCGTGATGCAGATGCTCTTAAACTACAGGCCTACATGAATGGAGCCTGAATTGCACCTGCGGATTCCCTGAAATGTTTACAGTGACTTTTTAAGAGGCGTTTTGGCAGCATTGTCCTTCATTCATGGCTATGAATAGAGTTTAATCTCAGTGTGTCTCGTCCCCGTGGTCACTGCAGGCATCTGGATGGATGCTTTCATACGTCCCGCCGCCACCAGAGCTGTCGACTGGCCTTCAATGGCCCAAAAACGGCCTGTGCGCCAAAGTAAATGAGCTACTGGTGTTTTCGGGTTTTACTTCTTGTCCATTGTCTGTCTTTATTCTCTATAATATTCTCCAATCAACATTTTAATGTCCATTCCACTGTTGCTAGGAGACGGTTGCTTTAATTACAGTTTGAACAAAGAATGTATCTTTTAAATTTAGAACCTTGGTTATCAAACAATGTGGCCCTTCAGGTAAAGATACATATATATAAGATGTGACAGAAATAATGGATTACATTTGGCATGAATGAATCGACATGAGATTGGAATTGGAAAACTTTTGGCGAAAAAAAGAGAAAGACAGAGGAAGAGGGAAGGATGAGATCTCATGTCCCCAGAAGTTCCCTGACAGGTTGGGCAAAAAAAAAAAAAAAAAGTGGTGCCCCACCCTGGAAAATCCAGCCAAGTTAAATAGGCATTCGGAGCTAAAAACAACAGTAGGGAGGGAGTGAAAAAGAAGGAAGAGAGACACAGTGAGGTCTCCCACCCACCCTGGGAGCGCATGCGTTTCTCCGGCCGGCCCCCACACCTCCTCACTCACTCCCATAATTACAGTGTGTGTGTTTGAGGGCCCACTGGCCCCTCCGCACTCGCTTAACACTGACATTCACAGTTT